>NW_026800016.1:307500-533289 GCF_032191835.1 Heteronotia binoei | reverse complement strand
GGCCCCCAGCGCACACTCATTGATGCAGCAGCAGCGTCACAACCTCAGTGCCAGGAGCTCACAAAGTAGAATTTTTGCTCACAAGACTCTGCAGCTCAGAGGGAACTTTGCACTTAACCCCCCACAGGCCCCAGCACCCTGCCCCTCACATCTAGGGCAGCCTGGTCTTTTGGACCCCAGATAACGCTGGACCCCCACCCACTCAGTCCCCTCTCTGTCTGGCTTCAGAGGGCAGCAGGGAGGGGGGAGTGGCACTGTCTTCTCTACCGACCTGTCTCAGGGCAATCCTTCAGACTGGAGGGGGGGGCCTTGAGGAGAAGGCCCGCCTGCCCCTCCCCCCAATCCTCCTGCAGAGGGAGGGAGGCTGAGCACCAGGAAGAGGAGAGGCTGGATCCTCCCACGCATTGTCTCTGTGGGGAGAGGAGGAGGCATATGGAGCACAGGGGCTCCCCCCACCCCCCCGCAGAGCTCAGCAATCATCACCTGGTCTGCATCAAGGCTCCCCCGCCCCAACCCTGCAAGCCTGTTCCTGCTTCCTGGGGGCAATTCTGCTGCTCCAAGAATTTTCATTTCGCAACACTTGGCTTTTCATGCTGATTTGCAGCCCCCACACTCTCCCTCCTCTCTCTCTCCCTCCCACCCCCTCCCTCTCTCTCTTCCTCTCTCCCCCTCTCTCTCTTTCTCTCCCTCCTCCTTCTCTCTCCCTCTCCTCCCTCTCCCTCTCTCCCTCTCCCCCTCTCCCTCCCTCCCTCTCTCTCTCTTCCTCTCTCTCTCCTCCCTCTCCTCTCTCCCTCCCTCTCTCTCCATCCTTCTCTCTCTCCTCCTTCTCTCCCTCTCTCTCCCCCTCTCTCTCTTCTTCTCTCTCCTCCTCCTCCCTCTCCCCTCCCTCTCTTTCTCCCTCCTCTCCCCTCCCTCCCTCTCCCTCCCTTCCTCTGCCTCCCTCCCTCCCTCTCTCCCCTGTCTCTCCCTCTCTCCCTCCTTCTCTCTCTCCCTCCCTCCCTCCCTCTCTCTTCCTCTCTCTCTCCTCCTCCCTCTCTCCCTCCTTCTCTCTCTCCCTCCTTCTCTCTCTCCTTCCTTATCTCCCTCTCTCTCTCTTCCTCTCTCTCTCTCCTCCCTCCCTCTCCCCCTCTCTCCCTCCCCCTCTCCCCTCCCTCTCTCTCTCCCTCCCTTTCCCCTCCCTCTCTCCCCCTCTCCCCCTCTCTCTCCCCCCATCCACGAAACAAAAGGATGACTAATGTGGGGTGGGTGGGGGGGGTACTTGATGTATGTAAAGGGCAGCAACCATTCCAGAGAACAGATGGCCACTTGAGCGGCAACATTTCCAGACTAGGCGTGGGCAGAGGGAAGGAGACTTGGGTTAAGGAAAGTGAACCCCCACCCCCGCAAAGAAGCCTCAGTGTCCTGGGGGGGGGGCAAGCCTGGGGCTGAGCAGCTCCCAGGGGGCTCTGGAGGTCCACAGCCACTCTGCACCCCTCCCCCACCTGTGGAATGAGGTCTCTTTGGGCCCAAACTGTGGCTTTGAAGAGGGGCCTGCACAGGAATCAGCAGAGCTGCCTGATGAGCTGGGCAGAGCAGATGCCGTTCCCATATTGCAGCCAGAGCCCCTCCCTCACCTGCCCAGCAGCACCAAGGAGGCTGGCCGGAGCCCTGGGAGTTCTGTGAGCAGAGGCAGCTGAGAGCAGCAGGAAGCAGCCATGCGGTTCCCGAGCGTTCCGCCTTCTAGCCCAGAGCCAGGAGACAACACTGGGGAAGGTCACAGGCTAAAAAGGAATGTTAATGCAGCAGGAGTTTTTGTATCACCTCCAACGAAAAGGGCTTCTTTTCTTCCACATGACTCCCTACTGGTTAATTCTCCCAAATACTCCTGAGTTTGCATGACAGTAGCATATGCAAATGTTTTGAAAGGCTTTTTATGTCTTATATTTTTATTGCTGTTTATTTTATCGGTCACACTCGTATGCTTGCATTGACCCTTGGCCTGCGGGCCACCCTGAGCCTGCCTTCAGTGGGGAGGGGAGGATAGAAATAAAAACAAATAATTAAATAAATGCAGAGCAGCTTCCATCGCTGCCAGTGCAGTAGCCAAGACGGCCTCTCCCCCCAAGACCTCCCCTCCTTTCCTTGACTGGAAAACTTCTAGTCAGAACCACTAGTCAGAAAGACAGAGACTCTCAGTGAGACTCTCCTGCCCTTCCCCAAGCAGAGGGAGAAGGAAACCTCAGTGGCTCCATCCATCCCACGTCCACTCACCGAAGCCAGAACCTTTCCTCCAATTGTGCCTGTCTTCTGCTCTGCCCGGGGCCCGCCTTTGGCTCTCCAGTTAAAAGGACCGGGAAGCAGGTGCAGGTGAAAGACCATGGAGAGCCACTGTCCATCTGCGTAGCCAAGAAGGGGCATGACTCTGTCAGAGGCAGCTCCATGGGGTCTGAGCTCAACTCCCTGCCTGTGCTCAGTCTTGCCTCATGCAAGCAGATCCCACTGGCCCCCTTGCTCTTCATCCCCCTGGGGTTTGTTCCTTCAGTTTCTACCTCACCCTCCCTCCCACTGGAAGCCCCACACCCTTTGGAGTAGTCCTGTGGCACCAAGGGGTCTCTCTGTGACCCTCCCGTTGCTTGGACAGCAGGACCTGGTCCCCCCCACCCCAGCTCCTGCCCACCCTTTGGGAGTGGAACAAGCTGCACAAGGGGGTGTTTGTGTGTGGGGGGGTATTTGGGTGAGTAAGTGTGAGCACACCACATTTCACCATAGGCACTCTAGTATCTGTCGCTCTTTTATGCATGCTTGATATTATTGCGACTACCCGAGTGTATTTTATTGCGACTACTGAAGTGTATTTTATTCTCCTCAATGAAAACTATTTAGGGAGAAGTGTTTGTGAGTTTCCTGCAATGTGCAGGGGGTTGGACTAGATGACCCTGGAGGACCCTTCCAACTCTAGGATTCTAGGTTTTTCAACAGAGGCTAGATGGCCACCTGACAGCAATGAGGATCCTGTGAATTTAGGGGGAGGTGTTTGTGAGTTTCCTGCATTGTGCAGGGGGTTGGACTAGATGACCCTGGAGGTCCCTTCCAACTCTAGGATTTTATGATTCTATTTACACTCTTACTATATCCAGGAATCACTGAACTTGCCTAGCCTAAAGCATCTCCTTCTCTCTCTGTCTCTCTCCCCCTGTCTCTCTCTCTCTCTGTATCTCTCTCACTGGCGGAAATGATGCCCTGGGTTAGGTAGGACCTCTTTGGAACTTCACAGGTTCAGGGAGATCTTTCGCAGCAAGAGGCAATAGTAACACGGGAGGCACATTGTGTGATTGGACCCTGCCCTCCACCTCATCTAAGAGCCAGGCGAGAGCGTGGCTAGGATCCTGGGTTCTATGTCATCTCTTTAGTCCCGCCAGTCAGGGGTCCCCTTGTTATCCCATCACTGGCCAGTTCCATCAACTTATTTCCCAGGAGAGGTGCAGTGCAGTGTGCTTGGAGGTGCAGAAGAATTGGGGATAGCAAGGGGCTGTTTGGCACCCCAGAAAGAGCCTGTCATACACAGAGCAATCCAGTATTGTAATCAGATTGCAATCTTGAAGTCACGAGATAAAATAGATCTTGAATATACTTTGAATCACCTCCAAGATGAAGGTATAAAGAACTGGTTATTGAGATTACAGGAGTGACATATGTTCTAAAAGTGAAATGTGGAAATGAATGTGTTGTGTGCTACAATTGCCTTTGAAAGGGGCATATTGCAAAATTTTGGAGAACAAAGAAAGCAAACAAACGAAGCATGGAGCAGCAGAGGGGAAAGGAACGCATGTGTTTTTGCTCACAATGCAGCTGCAAGGAATGAAAGAAGTGAAACAAGAAAGACAGCCTTCCCAGCAGTTTACAGATGTTGTTGCAGATGATACTAAAGTGGGAGGGGTTGCAAACACAGAAGAAGACTGAAACAGGATACAGGATGACCTTGACAGGCTGGAAAACTGGGCTAAAATCCATAAAATGAATTTTAATGGGGATAAATGTAAAGTTCTGCATTTAGGTAGGAGTAGGAAAAATCCAATCCATGGTTATAGGATGGAGGAGACTTGTCTTAGCAGTAGTCTGTGCGAAAGGATCTCAGGGTCTTAGTGGATCATACGCTGAACATGAGTCAACAGTGTGATGTGGTGGCTAAAAGGCCAACACAATTTTGGCTGCATCAACAGAAGTATAGTGTCCAGATCACGTGATGTGATGGTATCGCTTTACTCTGCTCTGGTAAGACCTCACCTGGAGTATTGTGTTCAGTTTGGCCACCACATTTTAAGAAGGATATAGACAAGCTGGAAGGGGTCCAGAGGAGGGCGACAAAGATGGTGAGGGGTCTGGAGACCAAGTCCTATGAGGAAAAGTTGAAGGAGCTGGGGATGTTTAGCCTGGAGAGGAGGTGGCTGAGAGGTGGTAGGATCACCATCTTCAAGGACTTGAAGGGCTGTCCTATAGAGGATGGGGTGGAATTGTTTTCTGTGGCCCCGGAAGGTAGGACCAGAACCAATGGGTTGAAATTAAATCAAAAGAGTTTCCGGCTCAACATCAGGAAGAACTTCCTGACTGTTAGAGCGGTTCCTCAGTGCAACAGGCTTCCTCCTCGGGAGGTGGTGGGCTCTCCTTCCTTGAGGTTTTTCAACAGAGACTAGATGGCATCTGACTGCAATGAGGATCCTGTGAATTTAGGGTGAGTTGTTTGTGAGTGTCCTGCATTGTACAGGGGGTTGGACTAGATGACTCTAGAGGTCCCTTCCAACTCTAGGAAGGTAAAGGAGATTGTGAGCCGCTCTAAGACTCTTCAGAGTGGAGGGCGGGATATAAATCCAATATCATCATCTTCTATGATTCTATGTTTCTGATATAAACTCAAATGTGAAGGACTTTTGTCTTTTGGATTCTGGATCTTTTTACCATCCTCAAAGTTGCTTTTTGGAATTGAATGAATTTATTTATTTATTATTTATTACTTTCCATTTATATCCCGCCCTCTCCGCAAGCGGACTCAGGGCGGCTTACAACATTATAAAAACAATCAGTCCAATAAAACATATAAAACCATAGTTTACATATCAACTTTAAAACCATTCTATAGCGCTATTTCAGTCCAGTATAGGCGGTATTGAGTTCTCAACTATGATCCCCAGCATTCTGTAGGATGTTTGGTGGCAGCCCTTTTTCAATCAAACCGCAAAAGCCTGTTTAAACAATTCGATCTTACAGGCCCTGCGGAACGCAGACAAATCCCGCAGGGTCCTTATAGCTTCTGGGAGGGTGTTCCAAAGTTCTGGTGCTGCCACCGAAAAAGCCCTGGATCTTGTTATTCATAGCCTGGCTTCTTTTGGGCCAGGGGCAGAAAACAGATTTTTTGTCCCTGATCGCAGTGCTCTCTGGGGGATATATGGGGAAAGGCGGTCCCGTAGATAGGCAGGTCCCTGACCATAGAGGGCTTTAAAGGTTAATACCAACACCTTGAAGCGAACTCGGAACACAACAGGCAACCAGTGCAGCTCTCTCAGCACTGGCTGAATGTGCTCCCATCGCGGCAGCCCCATTAGCAGCCATGCCGCAGCGTTCTGCACTAGTTGTAGTCTCCGGGTTAGTGACAAGGGTAGCCCCATGTAGAGAGCATTACAGTGATCTATTCTTGAGGTGACCGTAGCATGGATTACCGTCACTAAGTCGTTGCGCTCCAGGTAAGGGGCCAGCTGCCGCGCTTGCCGAAGATGAAAGAAGGCAGATCTAACAGTGGCTGCCACCTGAGCCTCCATTGTAAGGTAGGACTCAAGAAGCACGCCTAAGCTCTTGACCTTAGGGACCGGTATCAGTGGTACCCCGTCGAGGGCCGGCAGCTGGATCTCTCTCCCTGGACTGCCCCAACCCAGGTAGAGAACCTCCGTCTTCGTCGGATTCAGTTTCAGCCGACTCAGTCTGAGCCAAGAAGCCACGGCTTGTAACGCCAGGTCTAGATTTTCCAGGGTACAGTCAGACTGACCACCCATCAATAGGTAGAGCTGGGTGTCATCCGCATATTGATGGCAACCCAGTCCGTACCTCCTGACAATCTGGGCAAGGGGGTGCATATAGATATTAAATAGCATCGGGGATAGGACCGCTCCCTGCGGCACCCCACAATTAAGAGAGTGCCTCTGGGATGCTTCCTCCCCTATCACCACCACATTTTGTCCCCGATCTTGGAGAAAGGAGGTCAGCCACTGTAAGGCAGATCCCTGAATCCCCACATCGGCAAGGCGGCTAGTCAGTAGCTGATGGTCAACCGTGTCAAAAGCGGCTGACAGATCTAATAACAACAGCACTGCAGAGCCGCCCTGGTCCAGAAGAGAGTGGGCATCATTTGACTCAAGCAGATCGAAGCCCAGGAACGGGGACAGTTAAGCTGAGAGTCCTACGTGCTAGGGAAGAGATTGTTGAAGAGAATGGCTGTGTTTTTGCTCTATGAGCTAATCAGAATTGGGGGAGGAGAGAACGGAGCATAACACAAGTATGGTCTGTTCTCCTCTGAAGAGTAGACTCCTTCAGGAGCTGGCCTGTGGTCTGCTCTTTCAAGCCGGTCTGCCTGACCCCTACTGAGCAGAAGCAGTAAATACAGCAGTTTCCCTGCACAAGAGAATTCCTTCTATAAGTTATGGGGAAAACACCACTTTAACTGTGGTTTAGAAGGAAACCTGGCCCAAAGCATTTGGTGGCAAACCATATGCCCGAATACCCAAGGAAAGGAAGGGGAAGTTGGATCCCAGTGCTGAAATGGGAATCCTTGGGGGATGTGCTCAAGGTGGAAAATCCTAAAACATTTTGGGCTGAAGTATGCAGAATGGTGCATCTTGACAAAAGTAATGTTCACCAAGCTTCCTAACAGCCCACAGTGCAAACCAGCCAAGGAGCAGAAGAAGTCTCTTTAACTGCTATGGCCAGATGGCTGTCTGCTGTAACTGGCAATCGACAGGCAGGTGGACAAAAGACCCCCCCAATCAGAAGGGGAGGCAGGACAAACTGGGCGAGAGATGGCGACTGTGAGACAGACTCAGAGAAGGAATAAAGGGCTGCCACCTTTTCTGCAAATGTGCAGCCTATGAGTGAATCCTCAAGATGGAAAGAGATGATTGAACCGCCGGCACATGAAAAAGGCAGATGGCAAGAGGCAGTGGGGGAAGACTTTGCGTCTTTGCAAAGGACGCAGACATGGGAACTTATTGAATTGCCCCCTGGAAAAAAGGCTATTGGATGTAAATGGGTATTCAAGATGAAACAAAATACTGGTGGATGTGTGGAGAAACACAGAGCATGCGTGGCGGCAAAAGGATTTACACAACGACCTGGGACTGACTTTTCTGAAACCTTTGCGCCTCTTGTCAAGTACACCTTCATCAGGACACCTCTATGTTCAGCAGCGTCAAGAAGAAAGCACATTGGACACCTGGACATTAAACAGCATTCCTCAATGGAGATTTATCTGATGAGATCCACATGGAACAACCAGATGATTTTCAAGAGAAAGGGAAAGAGAATCTTGGGTGCAAACCAAAATAGATCATTTATGGCCTGAAACAAATGGCCAGAGCACAGAATGAAAAACTAACTACGCTGCTACAAAATCAAAACTTCCAAGAAGGAAAGGCAGAGCCCTGCCTATTTACAAGACTGAAAGACGGACAGTATCAGCAGGTGCTCACATGCATGGAGTCTGACTGGGGTGAAAACAAAATGGACTGTAGGCCAACTAGTGGCTACCTGTTTCTCTACGGAGACAGCCTGATCAGCTGGACAAAAGCAATGAAGACCCTGTGAATTTAGGGGGAAGTATCTATGAGTTTCCTGCCTTGTGCAGGGGTTCAACTAGATGACCCTGGAGGTCCCTTCCAACTCTATGATTCTATGAAAAGCAAACACTGTTGCCAAATCAGCAACTAAGGCTAAATACATATTTGCTTCAAATGCATACAACAGACTTGAGTGGATAACCCAGGGCTTTTTGTGTAGCAGGAACTCCTTTGCATATTAGGCCACACTCCCTGATGTAGCCAATCCTTCAAGAGCTTACAGTAGGCCCCATAAGAAGAGCCCAGTAAGCTCTTGGAGGATTGGCTACATCAGGGGAGTGTGGCCTAATAGGCAAAGGTTCCTGCTACAAAGGAAGCCCTGGGACCATCTATCTGCTGAAAGTTTGGTGTAACCTAACCCTGTTTGAAGGCACTGCCCTATCCAAGAGTGAAAGCATCAAAGCAAGAAGCAAGCATGTTGTGGTCAACTACCATTCTGTATGAGAAAGGCAGCAGCAAGGACGGATTGAACTCCAGTGTTCTCCTTCGGAGGAGATGAGTGCTGCTGACACACTCACCAAGCCGCTTGCCGAAGAAATGGAACCTTCATGACTTCACTGTATGACACCAGAGAAGAGGTCTCGTGGTTTGAAGGTGTCCTCCCTTCAGTCATGAAAGGTTTAGGTGGACGTTTCTATGAGCTAGTAAACAAGTTTAGCATAGGATCAATTAGGTGTTGAGTAGAATCTTCCCATCAACAAAAGAAGGCCTTACTCTTAAGGAGGTGATCTTAAGATTGACTATTGGCTAATCAATATATTGGAGATAGTTCATGCTATTCTGCACATCTGCCAAGGGGGAAGTCTTTTGAGGGGAAACTTTCTCTTCTTTATTCTTAGGGTCACGAAGACAAAACAGGAGACAATGTGAGCAGATAGACAAAGAGACATAAGGATGACAACAAGCCAGAACAATGAGCGAGTGAGGCTGTTGTTCTTCCTTTCCACATAATGCTTTCCCTGTTTTCCGATAAACTATTCTTCTTAGAAGCGAAATGCACCTGTGCCTGTGATGCTTACTCCACTCTGCTTTATTCATTTGACAAAGATCCAACAGAAGCCCATGGTGGAAAGGGCAGAATGGGAGACCTGGGGATGTGAGACCCACCAGCTCTCTCTCTCTCTGCAGGAAGGAAAAAAACCAGTTGGGACCAGTCTTCAATTTGGATGGAAGCAGCTAGATTTGAGTCCAGGAACTCTTTAGAGACCAACGAGATTTGGGGAACATCAGCTTTCAAAGAAGAATTGGGTTTTGTATGCTGCTTTTTCTCTATCTGATGCCTGGAAGGTAGCAAATGTCATTTTTAAAAAGGGTTTCAGAGGAGATCGGGGAAATTACAGGCCTGTCAGTCTGACTTCAATACTTGGAAAGTTGGTGGAAACCATTATCAAGGACAGAATGAGTAGGCGCGTTGATGAACACGGCTTATTGAGGAAGACTCAGCATGGGTTCTGCAAGGGAAGATCTTGCCTCACTAACCTGTTACATTTCTTTGAGGGGGTGAACAAACATGTGGACAAAGGAGACCTGATAGATGTTGTTTACCCTGACTTCCAGAAAGCTTTTGATAAAGTTCCTCATCAAAGGCTCCTTAGTAAATTCAAGAGTCACGGGGTAAAAGGACAGGTCCTCTTGTGGATCAAAAACTGGCTAATTAATAGGAAGCAGAGAGTGAGTATAAATGGGCAGTCTTCACAGTGGAGGACGGTAAGCAGTGGGGTGCCGCAGGGCTCAGTACTGTGTCCCATGCTCTTTAACTTGTTCATTAATGATTTGGAGTTGGGCGTGAGCAGTGAAGTGGCTAAGTTTGCAGAGGACACTAAATTGTTCAAGGTGGTGAGAACCAGAGAGGATTGTGAGGCACTCCAAAGGGATCTGTTGAGGCTGGGTGAGTGGGCATCAGCATGGCACATGCGGTTCAATGTGGCCAAGTGCAAAGTAATGCACATTGGGGCCAAAAATCCTAACTATAAATACAAGTTGATGGGGTGTGAACTGGCAGAGACTGACCAAGAGAGAGATCTTGGGGTTGTGGTAGAGAACTCACTGAAAATGTTGTGACAATGTGTGACTGCAATAAAAAAGGCCAATGCTATGCTGGGAATTATTAGGAAGGGAACTGAAAACAAATCAGCCAGCATCATAATGCCCCTGTATAAATCGATGGTGTGGCCTCATTTGGAGTACTGTGTACAATTCTGGTCACCACACCTCAAAAAAAGATATTACAGCATTGGGAAAAGTCCAGAAAAGGACAACTAGAATGACTCAAGGGTTGGAACACTTTCTCTATGAAGAAAGGTTAAAACACTTGGGGCTCTTTAGCTTGGAGAAATGTCGACTGTGGGGTGACATGATAGAGGTTTACAAGATTTTGCATGGGATAGAAAAGGTAGAGAAAGAAGTACTTTTCTCCCTTTCTCACAATACAAGAACTCATGGGCACTCAATGAAATTGCTGAGCAGTCGGGTTAGAACGGATAAAAGGAAGTCCTTCTTCACCCAAAGGGTGATTAACATGTGGAATTCATTGCCACAGGAGGTGGTGGCAGCTACAAGCATAGACAGCTTCAAGAAGGGTTGGATAAATATCTGGAGGTCCATCAGTGGCTATGAGCCACAGCATATTGTTGGAATTCTCTGTCTAGGACAGTGATGCTTGTATTCTTGGTGCTTGGGGGGGCAAGAATGGGAGGGCTCCTGGAGTTCTGGCACTGCTGGTGGACCTCCTGATGGCACCTTGGTTTTGGACTGGAGTGTTGGACTGGATGGGCCCTTGGCCTGATGCAACATGGCTTCTCCTTCCTCTCCCCACAAGTTGTGGGCCACAACAGACACTTCATGGGGTGGGTGGGGCTGAGAAAGTTCAGAGAGAACTGTGACCAGCCCAAGGGTCACCCAGCAGGCTGCATGTGGAAGAGAAGGAGGGAGAACTCAAAACTGTTGCTCCAGGTTAGAGTCTTAGCCATGACGCCCACTGGCTCCTTTCATCAGAGCTCAGACTCTCAGCAGCTTCTGCCTGGAAACTCTTGCTGGTCCCTGAGCTTGAACTGAGCTCTTCCACCACAGGCCAGCAGGCCCATACGGGCAGAGATCTGCTGGGACTTTGCCCCCACTCCTTTGCCTGTGGTTCAGTATAATGCTGGAATCTATGCTGGGTTCAGCTCCAGGGAGGGAGGGAGGAGTTCTTCCTTCGACTTGGGAATGCAAGCCCCAGGCTGAGGCCCAGCAGCACCCCCCCCCATCCCATCCCTCCCCCACTCACACGGTGATGCTTCGGTCTGGGCAGTGGTCCCCAAAGGTGCCGCCCTGCTCTTTGAAGGTGATGAGATTCCAGACGGCCACGACGGTGTCCTCTGGGATGCGGAAGTGGAAGAGCTCAATGCTGGTGAAGGAGCGGAAGGCATTCAGCTTGCGGGGCGTCCGGGTGAAATAGTCGGTGACAAAGAGGCCATCTGAAAGGAAAGGAAAGGAAAGGAAAGGAAAGGAAAGGAAAGGAAAGGAAAGGAAAGGAAAGGAAAGGAAAGGAAAGGAAAGGAAAGGAAAGGAAAGGAAAGGAAAGGAAAGGAAAGGAAAGGAAAGGAAAGGAAAGGAAAGGAAAGGAGGGGTGGGGGTGAATGAGGGTTGCAGGAAGGAGTCTGAGCTGCACGAGGGAAGTCTCCAGTGGCACTGTACCTTCTGCCACACCATGACTGCTGCTGCCATCCCTTGAAACCAGCTGATGCCTCCCATAAAAGAGGGGGGGCAGCTTTGCTGGAGTCCACCGCCCCTGCCTGCCTCTTCTGCCTGCCTGGCTCACCTGGCGGGGCCTCAGCCGCCCTCCTCCCTTTCCCCACCACCTTTGCCACTGCACTGGCTCCTTCTGATGCCCCTGGCCTACCAGCTCCCTGCTTCCACTGCTTATGGAGTTGCTAAGATAGCAAGATAGCAGCTGAGATCTCTCAATGCAGCACTGCAAGATCTGCTTTTCTCTCTGACATCCCTCTTGTAAGAAGTTTTAAAATATTCCTTTCAAGTCCTTTTTTAAACTAGATTTTTGGGTACAAGACTAGGTGTTGTGCCAAGTTTGTGCAGCCCCCCCTCCCCCCAGTCTTCATCTTGGCCCTCGCACATGGGGGGGGAGGGGAGGGGCTGATTCACACTCAGGGGCCTGCTTCAGAATTAGATGCGGGGGTGCGCAACTTTGTGGAGGAGTCATCTTTGTCTCCCTCTTGCTACAGGACAACACAGAACTATTTCATAGAATCCTAGAATCCTAGAGTTGGAAGAGACCTCCAGGGTCATCTAGTCAACCCCCTGCACAATGCAGGAAACTCACAAACACCTCCCCCTAAATCCACAGGATCTGTTATTTATTCAAAACATTTCTTAGCCCCCTTTCTCCCTCCTGGAACTCAAGGCAGCTGGCAATGGAAACAAAAGATTATGAAAAGCACAATAAAAACCATATGAATAAAACAACAATTATAAAAACACACACAAAAGGTCACAATTCAAAAACTCCAATTAGGCTGCCAATAAATAAAAACTAAATGTCAACTGCAGTCCTGAAGATCGACAGTGAGGGGGCCAGGGGCATTCCCCTGCGGCGGTTCTTCCATAATTGTGGGGCTACCACCAAAAAGGCCCTCCTCTCTCGTGTATCCACCAGACAAGCCTGTATTCACACACATACTAAAAGCCCCCATTTGGAGCCTCTCTTTGAATGCACTGCAATTTTAATGGGGAATTATTAAGTAGTAAAAGCTCCTGTACCTATTCCAGTTGTCAATGATGGATTCAAAACCAAGGATTGCTGGAAGTTGCCTGAATTTTTGGCATTCCAGACTGTTCTGCCATTTTAAAGAGCCACAACAGGAAGCCTCCTGCAGTCACTTCCATCTGGTGCAGCTCTGGTGGACCTCCTGATGGCACCTGGTTTTTATGGGCACTAAGTGTCAAAGAGTGTTGAACTGGATGGGTCACTGGTCTGATCCAACAGGGCTTCTTTTACATTCTTATGTCTGGGGCAGTGATGCGCTGTATTCCTGGTACTTAGCGGGGGCGGGGGGGGGAACAACAGTGGGAGGGCTTCTAGTGTCCTCGCCTCACTGGTGGACCTCCCGATGGCTCCTGGTTTTTTTGGCCACTGTGTGACACAGAGTGTTGGACTGGATGGGCCATTGGCCTGACCCAGCATGGCTTCCCTTATGTTCTTATGTGACACAGAGTGTTGGACTGGAGGGGCCACTGGCTTGATCCAACAGAGCTTCTCTTATGTTCTTATGTGGCACAGAGTGTTGGACTGGATGGGCCATTGGCCTGATCCCACATGGTTTCTCTTATGTTCTTATGTGACACAGAGTGTTGGACTGGAGGGGCCACTGGCCTGACCCAGCATGGCTTCTCTTATGTTCTTCTGTGACAAAGAGTGTTGGACTGGATGGGCCATTGGCCTGATCCAACAGGGTTTATCTGGTGTTTTTATGTCTGGGCAGTGATGATCTGTATTATTGGTGCTTGGGGGGGGGGGTCAGAGTGGGAGGGCTTCTAGTGTCCTGGCCCCACTGGTGGCTCCTGGGTTTTTTGGCCACTGTGTGACACAGAGGGTTGGACTGGATTGGCCATTGGACTGCTCCAACTGGGCCTCTCTTACATTCTTGTGTCTGGGGCAGTGATTCTCTGTATTCCTGGTGCTTGGGGGGGGGACAACAGTGGGAGGGCTTCTAGTGTTCTGGCCCCACTGGCGGACCTCCTGATGTCACCTGGGTTTTTTAGCCACTGTGTGACACAGAGGGTTGGACTGGATGGGCCACTGGCCTGACCCAACATGGCTTCTCATGTTCTTATAATCCTCTCTTGGTGGGAGGACCCGGCTGGGGCACAAAAGGCGTCTTGGAGGCACCGGAGGAGTCTCTGCCTGGGACCACCCACCAAGGCACCAGGAGTTGTGGGGCAGGAGAGAGGTCTCCTCACACTGCAGCCAACTTAAGCCACTTTCAGATGTTTCCCTTTGAAAATCACCTTGCTCCAAGCAGAAAACTACTAGAGACCCTCAGGGCTATACTAGAACTGTCATTATTGTTGAAGGAGCAAGATCATGTTGCTGCAAACAAGCACTTCCTTACATCTTTATTGAGCCTAGAATCACAGTATCATAGAGTTGGAAGGTACCTCTATGGTCATCTAGTCCAACCCCCTGCACAATGCAGGAAACTCACAAAAGACCTCCCCCTAAATTCACAGGATCCTCATTGCTGTCAGATGGCCATCTAGCCTCTCTTTAAAAACCTCCAAGGAAGGAGAGCCCACCACCTCCCAAGGAGGAAGCCTGTTAGAATCATAGAAGAGTTGGAAGGGACCTCCAGGGTCATCTAGTCCCTGCACAATGCAGGAAACACACAAACCCCTCCCCCTAAATTCACAGGACCTTCATCGCTGTCAGATGGTCATCTAGCCTCTGTTGAAAAATCTCCAACGAAGGAGAGCCCACCACCTCCCGAGGAGGAAGCCTGTTAGAATCATAGAAGAGTTGGAAGGGACCTCCAGGATCATCTAGTTCAACCCCCTGCACAATACAGGAAACTCACAAACACCTTCCCCTAAATTCACTGGACCTTCATCGCTGTCAGATGGCCATCTAGCCTCTGTTGAAAAACCTCCAAGGAAGGAGAGCCCACCATCTCCTGAAGAATCATAGAATCATATAGAGTTGGAAGGGACCTCCAGGGTCATCTAGCCCAACCCCCTGCACAATGCAGGAAACACACAAACCCCTCCCCCTAAATTCACAGGACCTTCATTGCTGTCAGATGTCCATCTAGCCTCTTCAAAAACCACCAAGGAAGGAGAGTCCACCACCTCCGAAGGAGGAAGCCTACTGAGGAATCGCTCTAACGGTCAGGAAAGTCTTCCTAATGTTGAGCCGGAAACTCTTTTGATTTAATTTTATCTTGTTGGTTCTGGTCCTACCTTCTGGGGCCACAGAAAACAATTCCACCCCATCCTCTAGATGACAGCCCTTCAAGTACTTCAAGACAAGACCCTTCAGGACAGGGTCTTGCTTGACTTGAGAGCCTGAAATGCCTTGCTTCCCAAAATCTCCCTTCTGGCCCCAGGAACAGGACTCCAGGAAGTATTTCAGGCTGCCCCGGGAAGGGGGGAGCTCAGGGAGTTGGAGTCCACAAGTGCAGGTCTTTTTGCTCTCAGAAACACTCTGATGGGTAGAACCCCATTTAAAAAACTGTAGACTTCGTTAAATCCCTCCGTGAAAATAAAGGGCCATACACTCTGCTGAAAGATTATAGACTTGGGACTTCCGAAAAGCTAATGACAAATTCCTCTCCAAAAGCTGCTCGGTAACTGTAATAAGACGGCTGGGCTAAGAGGGCTGCTTCTCTCTGGGACTGGCTCCTGCAAGCAAGAGGGGAAGCCTTCACCCAGGAAGGGAAGGAAGATTCTCCCCAAAAGGGGCGCAGGGAGTGCTCAGATGCGAGGGTGAGAATCAGCCCAGCTGCGGAGGCTTCTTCAGGCCGGATGGCTGCGACACAGTAGAGAGGCCAATGAGGATCGATGGAGGGCAACGTCAGCGAAGCCTTCTAACGAGCGGGCAGAGACGGAGAGGGAAAGATCTCTCGGGGGCTGCGCCGGAGCGGCTGATGGGAAATGTTGGCTCAGTGAAAAATGGCCAGTTCCGTCCCTGGGCGTCAGAAGGAGTGAATGAAGCGGCCACTACTGGAATGGCTTCACAGCAACTGAGGGCAGGTCCGCATTTGGATTGCTGCGCGCTGTTTTGGCCGCCAGAGATCCCAACGAAGCCATCGCAGAGCTGGAAGAGGTGCAGCAGAAGACGGCAGGCCTAGAGGGTCAAAGGGCTCCAATGCCTTCTCCACGAGGCGAGGCCAAAGCGTCTGAGGCCCTGCAGGGCAGGGTAAAGAGACCAGGAAGAGTCCAAGTCCTCTGAGGAAAGGCTGAAGAAGCTGGGGATGGTTAGCACGGAGAGGAGGCAGCTGAGAGGTGATGGGATCACCATCTTCAAGGACTTGAAGGGCTGTCCTCGAGAGGATGAGGGGTCTGGAGACCAAGTCCTCTGAGGAAAGGCTGAAGGAGCTGGCGAGGAGGCGGCTGAGAGATGGTGGGATCACCATCTTCAAGGACTTGAAGGGCTGTCCTCGAGAGGATGAGGGGTCTGGAGACCAAGTCCTCTGAGGAAAGGCTGAAGGAGCTGGGGATGGTTAGCACGGAGAGGAGGCGGCTGAGAGGTGATGGGACCCCCATCTTCAAGGACTTGAAGGGCTGTCCTCGAGAGGATGAGGGGTCTGGAGACTAAGTCCTCTGAGGAAAGGCTGAAGGAGCTGGGGATGGTTAGCACGGAGAGGAGGCGGCTGAGAGGTGATGGGGCCCCCATCTTCAAGGACTTGAAGGGCTGTCCTCGAGAGGATGAGGGGTCTGGAGACCAAGTCCTCTGAGGAAAGGCTGAAGGAGCTGGCGAGGAGGCGGCTGAGAGATGGTGGGATCACCATCTTCAAGGACTTGAAGGGCTGTCCTCGAGAGGATGAGGGGTCTGGAGACCAAGTCCTCTGAGGAAAGGCTGAAGGAGCTGGGGATGGTTAGCACGGAGAGGAGGCGGCTGAGAGGTGATGGGACCCCCATCTTCAAGGACTTGAAGGGCTGTCCTCGAGAGGATGAGGGGTCTGGAGACTAAGTCCTCTGAGGAAAGGCTGAAGGAGCTGGGGATGGTTAGCACGGAGAGGAGGCGGCTGAGAGGTGATGGGGCCCCCATCTTCAAGGACTTGAAGGGCTGTCCTCGAGAGGATGAGGGGTCTGGAGACCAAGTCCTCTGAGGAAAGGCTGAAGGAGCTGGCGAGGAGGCGGCTGAGAGATGATGGGATCACCATCTTCAAGGACTTGAAGGGCTGTCCTCGAGAGGATGAGGGGTCTGGAGACCAAGTCATCTGAGGAAAGGCTGAAGGAGCTGGCGAGGAGACGGCTGAGAGATGATGGGATCACCATCTTCAAGGACTTGAAGGGCTGTCCTCGAGAGGATGAGGGGTCTGGAGACCAAGTCCTCTGAGGAAAGGCTGAAGGAGCTGGGGATGGTTAGCACGGAGAGGAGGCGGCTGAGAGGTGATGGGATCCCCATCTTCAAGGACTTGAAGGGCTGTCCTCGAGAGGAGGGGGTGGAATTGTTTTCTGTGGCCCCGGAAGGTCGGACCAGAACCGAAGGGTTGGAATGGAGAAGGCCGGAGAGGGCAGCTAGATTCTAGTGCGGGGACCCCTTCGACGTGAAGGAGATTGGGGCGGAGATAAGGTTTCAAGAGGCTGAAGAAGAATGCTGAGGAAGCGAGTTTGGACTCTCCAACGCTCCTGGCCCGAAGCCGCGGGTGGTCCGTCTCTATGGGGCTCCTGGGCTGGCTCTTGCCCTGCAGACCCCTCAGCTGCCCCCTCGAGCTCACCCAGACGTGGGGAGGGTGGGAAGCCCCCTCCTCTTCCGCCCTGAACACTGCGGCGTCTCTCGGGGGGGGGGGGGAGGCGCTCCTGCAGCTGTGATCCTTCCTCGTGTCCTTCCCTATCCAGTAAAGCGAGCAGGTCCACGTGAGGTCCCTTTAGCCCCTAGCTGCAGGGTCACCCAGCAGCAGGCTACGCCTGGCGGAGATGGAGCAAGCCGGTTCCCCCCCCCCCCCCCAGGCCGGAGTGGAGTCCGCGGGCGTTACGCAAGACCAGGCCTCTCGGCTGCAACTCGCAGAAAGCCCCTCCTCAGAGCCGGCCGGGAGTGCTCGGGAGGTACCAGGCATGCAACGGAGACCTGGGGGACGGGGGGCGGCCCGGGGGGGGGCTGTAAAGCAGGGCGAGCGCTGCCGTCAGCCAAGACCATGAAAGACTTCCTTGTGAGTCTGGGGGGAGCACATCCATAACCTTCCACCGGCCATTGCCCTCTCCATGAAAACGATCTCTTGCTCACGCGACTCAGATCAAAGGTTTGCTCCGTCTGTTAATGTTACTGTTCTGTCATTGTACCCTTTTACATTCTAAACCCCTGCCTTCCAGATCATTTCACTTCCCTGCCATTGGTTCTGAAATCTGTGCCATGTAGCATTCTGGGCCACTGCCTGCCAGCTCTGTAGGGCTTTGCTCCCTGTGCGGGATTCCTCGCCTGAGCAAGTGGGCTTAAGAGCACGCGAAAGCTGAAGTTCCAAATAAAAACGGGTTGGTCTTCAAGGTGCACTTGACTCCTTCTTGGTTCTCTTGCTGAAAGCCATCCATTAGGCCGCCTAATGAACTGTCCGGGGCTGCGGGCGACGCACAGGAGCGCTCCAGCCATCCGCCAGCCCCGGAGGAAGGAGCCGCCTTGGTCCCAGCCAGGCCTTCTGGCCCGAGCGCAAACCTTGGCGTCCAGGGCTGCCCCTCCCGAGGGCTGGCCCGGAAGAGAGGCGGGGAGGGAGTGGGCCGGGCGGGGTGGGGCTGGACTGGACGGGGGGAGGCGTGGGCCTGCGAGGAGGGGGCCAGCTCTCCCCTCGGACCTTGGCCGTCACCCGTCCCCCGCACGCGGCTGGGCCGGGCCTTTCCCTGCGCCTGGAAGGCTCCGTGGGGCAGCCCCCCTCCGAGGCCGAGCCCTGAGTCACCGGCGGCAGGAAGGGCTGGCTGCCTCCCCCCCCCCCGAAAAGCCTTCCGGATACCCGGGGGTGCCCCCTCTTCTCCCTCCCTCCCTCCCGCCTTCAGCACCGGCGGGCAGGACAGCTCCGCCACCCCCCAGAGCAGCCCCCCGCCCGGCCCTTGCAGGCGTTCAGCACCGGGCTTGAGGAGAGCTCCTGGAGGCTGGCGGGGCCCGGCGGGAGGAGGCGCCCTTTCCTTCCTTCCTTCCTTCCTTCCTTCCTTCCTTCCTTCCTTCCTTCCTTCCTTCCTTCCTTCCTTCCTTCCTTCCTTCCTTCCTTCCTTCCTCACTCCCTTCCTTCCTTCCTTCCTTCCTTCCTTCCTTCCTTCCTTCCTTCCTTCCTTCCTTCCTTCCTCACTCCCTTCCCTCCCACTCTTTCTTTCTCCCTCCCTCCCTCCCTTCCCTCCTGCTCCCTTCCCTCCCACTCTTTCTTTCTCCCTCCCCCTCTTCCTCCTTCCTTCCTTCCTTCCTTCCTCTCTCCCTCCCTCCCTTGTTTCCTTCCTCCCTCCCCTTCCTCCCTCCCTTCCCTCCCTCTTCCTTCCACCCTTCCTCCCTTCCTTCTTTCCTCCCTCCCTTCCTTCTTTCCTTCCTCCCTCCCTTCCCTCCCTCTCCTCCTTCCTCCCCCCTTCCCCTCCACTCACCGGCGGGGCCTCGGGGGCTGAGCGAGACGAGAAGCTGGAGCAGGAGCTGAAGCCGCCCCAGGTCCGCGGGGCCCATGCTGCGCCCCCCGCCCGCCCGCCCCCTCCGTCCCTCGCCGCCGCCGCAGCAGCAGCAGCCCAAGACCAAGGCCAGGCCGCCTCCTCGGCGCTGGGGCCGGCTGTGGGGCTGGAGGGCTGCGGGGCTCTCGGGCTCCGCCAGCAACAGCAACAGCAGCGGCGGCGGCGGCGGCTGGCCAGCAGCCGTGACGTCAGGGCCGGCTGCCGCCCGGAGCCCCCGCGCCTCCCCATTGGCCCGCCGCGCCAGGCCGCCCGGGGAGCCCGCCGCGCCTCATTGGGCAGCCGGCCTGCCCCTCACTTCCCCCTCGCCGCCTGCCCCCGCCCCCCCAGGGAAGACCCGCCGGAGGGAGTGAGGGGGAGGGGGAAGCCTCCAGCCTCCATCCAGGGCTTCCCAGACACTCCCCGCTTCCGCCGCCCCGTCCCCCTTGTGCTGCCGCGGCTCCAAAGCGCCCCCTGCCCCCCGGCCGGGCCAGGAATTGCAGGCGAGGAGAAAGCCACGTGGGAACAGCAGCCTCCCGGCCGGGGTGCCTCCAGTCGCCTGGCCCTGAGAAGGGGGAAGGCCTTCGGCTGTCTTCCTGGGGGAGAAGGAACCAGGCGCCTCGCCTCACTCGGGGACCTGCTGCTGCCGCCGCCGCCGCCGCCGCCAGGGTTTCCACAGCATCTTCTAGCCCAGGCCCAGCCTCAGCCTCCGCGAAGGTCATCGGCCCAAGGGGGAGCAGCCCAGCCAGCCGCCTCCAGCACCAACCACTTAGGACGCCTCTGCGCACAGCTTTCTTGGTCTTCCAGGGCCCTGACTCGACTGGCCTTCTGCTGCTGCTGCTTCAGGCCAACAGCGCTGCGTCATAAGAACATCAGAACATAAACGAAGCTGTGTTGGATCAGCCCAATGGCCCCTCCAGTCCAACCCTGTGTGTCACACAGCGGCCAAAAAAACCAGGTGCCATCACGAGGTCCATCAGTGGGGTCAGGAAACCGGAAACCCTCCCACTGTTGCCCTTCCCAAGCACGAAGGATACAGAGCATCACTGCCCCAGACATAAGAACCTAAGAGAAGCCCTGTTGGATCAAGCCAGTGGCCCATCCAGTCCAACACTTTGTGTCCCACAGTGGCCAAAAAAACCAGGTGCCATCAGGAGGTCCACCAGTGGGGCTAGAAGGCCTCCCTCTGTGTCCCA
Organism: Heteronotia binoei; assembly: GCF_032191835.1. NCBI lineage: Eukaryota > Metazoa > Chordata > Lepidosauria > Squamata > Gekkonidae > Heteronotia > Heteronotia binoei. Next base: position 512,912 of record NW_026800016.1, on the reverse strand, counting down.
CCCCCAAGCACCAAGAATACAGATCATCACTGACGGATTGGATCTTCTTGCAGTCCAAGGGACTCTCAAGAGTCTTCTCCAGCACCACAGCTCAAAAGCATCTATTCTTCTGCGCTTGGCCTTCCTTATGGTCCAGCTCTCACAGCCATACATTACTACTGGGAATACCATCGCTTTGACTACACAGACTTTTGTTGGCAGGCTGATGTCTCTACTTTTTAATATACTGCCCAGGTTCGCCACAGCTGTCCTCCCAAGGAGCAAACAAATGTCTTTTAATTTCTTGGCTACAGTCACCATCTGCAGTGATCTTGGATCCCAGAAATGTGAAGTCTGTCACAACTTCCATGTCTTCCCCTTCTATTTGCCAAGGTGTGATGGGGCCGGATGCCAGGATCTTCATTTTCTTGATGTTGAGTTTCAAGCCTACTTTTGTGCTCTTCTCTTTCACCCTCAACAAGAGGTTCTTTAGCAACATTGATTTGAACACAAACTCCCCTGTGTCTGAGCTCCTTTCATCAGGTGTGCAAAGGAATGTAATTTCATCCAGCCAGTTAGGACTACCACAGAAGGGGAAGGGACTGGTTGGTTCAAAGCAAGATCCAATCCAAAGATGAATTGCTTCATTTGGCATGGGTTTGAGAGTCTCCTCCCAACTGCAGCTCCGGAGACAAAACACAAAACCGACTGCAGGATGAAAGGCAATAATAAGAAGCTACAGATGTGCAGCTAAAGTAATTAACATCTGGAAGGGGAGTGATATGCAAGATATTAGCCCCTCCAGTGAGCAAGAAATATGGGGTCCCTGTGAAAACCCAGCTGAGAGCCAGGATTACATCTTTTGATGAATCTCAGAGAGGTCTGAGGGAGAGCAGAGCTGAGATAAGCTGAGACAGCTGAGTTGTGGTAGCTGGGGAACTGCTGTTTGTTTGGTTGAGTGGGCTGAAGGTGAAGGTGATTGAAAGTGATTGTTGCTGATTGCTTAGGAGTGGCTGTGCCCCACACCCTCATTGCATTTTAAGCTGCGCCTTACCAAGGGCGAGAGCTAAAGGGCTCTTGGCCTGTGGATCTTAGCCTGGGGGCTCTGTAAGGACCAGGAACCCAGATCCCTAATTTCCTTGTTCTCCCAATAAGGTAAGTTGACCCTCCAGAAGAGGAGCCACTTAAACAAACAGGATTTAAAGAGTACTGTATATTTTAAAAAAAAACCCAAAAAAACAAAAACAAAAAAAATACTTATCATGAAGGTAGAATGCCAGCAGGGGGGTGGGGGCTTTCCAGTGTTTTGTACTGAGTGTCACATGTATGACTATCTCCCCACAGGGCAGAAGTCTTGGGTGTGTGCTCGATGCAAGGAGCTCATGGTCCTCAAGGAACAAGTTCGTACCCTTGAGGCCGATGTGATTGCCCTGGAGAAGCAGAGACGGTCAGTTAGGCACTCGGGGAAGACTCTCGGGGGTGTATTAGATGAGCCCCGCTCTGAACGTGGCAGCCCTGTTGCTGCCAGGGAGCGTGAGGGTCGAGAGGGAACAGGGTAATGTGCTGAGGATAAGGGGAATACGCCCTCAGAAGGGACCTCTTCTTCAGTTGGTGAGCGGGAATCCTTTTGCGCCAAGGAACCATCCCTGGACAGGGAGAGAGGGGGGGGTCTTGGTAGTTGGCACTAATGATGTGGGGAAATGCAGTCGTGAGGTCCTGGAGGAAAAATTTAGGCTGCTCAGCGGGAGACTTAAGGCCAGGACCTCCAAGGTAGCCTTCTCAGAAGTGCTACCTGTTCCATGTGCAGGGCAGGAGAGAAAGGCACAAATTAGAAGTGTGGATGAGACGATGGTGTAAGGAGGAAGGGTTTAAGTTTGTTAGGCACTGGGATGCTTTCTGGAACAAGCGGGAGCTGTACAAAAGAGACGGTCTCCACTTGTCCCCAGATGGAACCAGGCTGCTGGTGCTTAAAATCAAAAAGGTGGCAGAGCAGTTTTTAAACTAAATCTTGGGGGAAAGCCGACAGGAGATGAAATGTCTCTGGTTCGGGAGGGCTCATCTCAAAGAGATGAAGGGTTACTGTTACTTTTCTACCGGGTAATGGATCGGAGTTGTCCACTGTGATGGTGACAAATGGTATGGACTGTCTGCCAATGAGGTGGCAGAAGGAAGGTTGCGGGCCTAACTTGCCTGGGAAATTATAGATGTTTGTATGCAAATGCTAGAAGTGTTCAAAGTAAAATTGGTGAATTGGAATGTTTAGTGTTGGGAGAAAACATAGATATTGTGGGAATTTCAGAAACTTGGTGGAATGAGTGGGACACCGTGATTCCTGGATATAAGTTATATCGGAAGGATAGGGAGGGAATAGTTGGAGGTGGGGTGGCTCTGTATGTCAGAGAATATACGGTCCAGTAAGACTGAGGTCAGAGAATTAGATTCTCTTCAAGAAATGCTTTGGGTCAAAATAGAGGGCCCTAAAGGAAATTTAACTATGGGAGTTCGTTATCGCCCACCAAATCAAAACATAGAGGATGATTATAATATGATGGAAGGATTAAAGATAGCGGCTAAACGTAAAAACTGTGTCGTAATAGGTGATTTTAACTACCCGCAGATTGATCGGGTCAGTATGTGTTCTGGTCGAGAGAAAGAGATTGAGTTTCTTGATGCTCTCAATGACTGTGCTATGGAGCAGATGGTCTCAGAACCTACCAGGGGTAGGGTGATCCTGGATTTGGTCCTAAGTAATGCCCAAGACTTGGTGAGAGATGTAAAAGTGATGGCACCACTTGGGAGCAGTGACCATAACATTATTGATTTCACCATTTGTATAAATAGGGAGTTGCCCCAAAAGACCGGCACAACCACGTTTAACTTTAAAAGGGGTAAATTCTCTGAGATGAGAAGGCATGTGAAGAGGAAACTGAAAGGAAAGGTAAATATGGTCAAAACCCTTGGGGAAGCTTGGAGGCTATTTTAAACTACAATCCTAGAAGCTCAGATAAAATATATACCACAAGTTAGAAAAGGCACAAACAGGTATAAGAAAAGGCCTGCATGGTTAATAAACAAAGTAATGGAAGCTGTAAAAGGTAAGAAGGACTCCTTTAAGCGATGGAAAACCAGTCCAAGTGAGATTAATAAAAGGGAACACAGGCTGTGGCAAATCAAATGCAAGACTGTGATCAGGCAGGCAAAAAGGGACTATGAGGATCATATTGCAAAAAACATAAAGACCAACAATCAAAATTTCTTCGAATATATTAGAAGCAGGAAACCAACCAGGGAGGCAGTGAGGCCCTTGGATGACCAAGAAGTCAAAGGATTACTGAAGGAGGATAGGGAAATGGCTGAGAAGCTGAATGCATTTTTTGCCTCCGTCTTCACTGTGGAAGATGAGAAGTGTTTGCCTGCTCCAGAACCACTTATATTGGAAGGGGTGTTGAAAGACCTGAGTCAGATTGAGGTGACAAGAGAGGAGGTCCTACAACTGATAGACGAATTAAAAACTAATAAGTCACCAGGTACGGATGGCATACATCCAAGAGTTCTGAAAGAACACAAAGTTGAACTTGTGGATCTTCTGACAAAAATCTGTAATCTTTCATTGAAATCTGCCTCCGTTCCTGAGGACTGGAACGTAGCAAATGTCACCCCCATCTTTAAAAAGGGTTCCAGAGGAGATCTGGGAAATTACAGGCCAGTCAGTCTGACTTCAATACTGGGAAAGTTGGTCTGCGGATGACACTAAATTGTTCAGCGTGGTGAGAACCAGAGAGGATTGTGAGGAACTCCAAAGGGATCTGTTAAGGCTGGGTGAGTGGGTGTCAACGTGGCAGATGCGGTTCAATGTGGCCAAGTGCAAAGTAATGCACATTGGGGCCAAGAATCCCAGCTACAAATACAAGTTGATGGGATGTGAACTGGCAGAGACTGACCAAGAGAGAGATCTTGGGGTCATGGTAGATAACTCACTGAAAATATCAAGACAGTGTACGTTTGCAATAAAAAACGCCAACACCATGCTGGGAATTATTAGGAAGGGAATTGATAACAAATCAGCCAGTATCATAATGCCCCTGTATAAATCGATGGTGCGGTCTCATTTGGAGTACTGTGTGCAGTTCTGGTTGCCACACCTCAAAAAGGATATTATAGCATGGGAGAAAGTGCAGAAAAGGGCAACTAGAATGATTAAAGGGTTGGAACACTTTCCCTATGAAGAAAGGTTGAAACACTTGGGACTCTTTAGCTTGGAGAAACGTCGACTGCGGGGTGACATGATAGAGGTTTACAAGATAATGCATGGGATGGAGAAAGTAGAGAAAGAAGGACTTTTCTCACTTTCTCACAATACAAGAATTCGTGGGCATTTGATGAAATTGCTGAGCAGTCAGGTTAAAACGGATAAAAGGAAGTACTTTTTCACCCAAAGGGTGATTAACATGTGGAATTTACTGCCACAGGAGGTGGTTGCAGCCACAAGCATAGCCAGCTTCAAGAGAGGATTGGATAAAAATATAGAGCAGAGGTCCATCAGTGGCTATTAGCCACAGTGTGTGTTTGCATATATATAATTTTTTTTGGCCACTGTGTGACACAGAGTGTTGGACTGGATGGGCCACTGGCCTGATCCAACATGGCTTCTCTTATGTTCTTATGTGACACAGAGTGTTGGACTGGAGGGGCCACTGGCCTGATCCAACATGGCTTCTCTTATGTTCTAATGTTAATTCAGCTGTTGCCCTTTGAAATACTTCTACAGGAGAATAGCAAACAGCCCTGGGAGATCAAAATATTCCACCACTATTTCTGTTGGTGGTGTTTTGGAATGTCTGATTTGTGTCCATGTCTGTTTCTGTGTAGGACTGACCTGTGGAGAAAATCGGAAGGGCACAGTTGGCACATGGTGGCAGACGTTACACTGGAGGAGAGCTGTTACACTAATGTGTTACATTTCTTTGAGGGGGTGAACAAACATGTGGACAAAGGAGACCCAGTATATGTTGTTTACCTTGACTTCCAGAAAGGTTTTGATAAAGTTCCTCATCAAAGGCTCCTTAGAAAGCTTGAGAGTCATGGAGTAAAAGGACAGGTCCTCTTGTGGATCAAAAACTGGCTAATTAATAGGAAGCAGAGAGTGAGTATAAATGGGCAGTCTTCGCAGTGGAGGACAGTAAGCAGTGGGGTGCTGCAGGGCTCAGTACTGGGTCCCATGCTCTTTAACTTGTACATTAATGATTTGGAGTTGGGAGTGAGTAGTGAAGTGGCCAAGTCTGCAGATGACACGGGCAGCCCAGTCCATGTAGCTGGGCTCGAGTGCAGAACTAGCATCGGTGGCCACAGTCGGCTCCCAAAGGGGAGACATTACGTCACGCTGGGAGGGGGAAGAGCGGCCCGATGAGCGAGGGAGTACCCGTCGCCATAGTGATTTCACCCAGGTACACGCCATTGGCTTGCTGCTGAGGCAGGGGTGGGGGAGGCGCAGGCTCGCGCGGGACCATGGGATTGGACAGCCCATTGCACGTGACCAGGCGAGGGGGCAGAAAACCTGCACCTGAGAGGCCATCAATCTCCTCACTCCCTCCCGCTATCAGAGACTCTGCCAATGGCAGGCAGACAAGCAGGAAGTGCCAAGTGCAGAGTTCCCTGTCCTAGACAGCGGCTGGAATGTGTGTCTGGGAGCGGCCAGACCAAGTCCAAAAGACACCACCACCATCACCCGGAGTCGCCTCCCCCGGTGTTGCCCTCCTGCCGCCCCCTGCTATGTGCAAGGAATACCTCCCCTGGGGGCCGCTGAACTCAGAGTGTGAGCCGCTGGGCATGCATCTACTTCAGCAACCCCCCCCAAGTGCCCAGCGCACAACAGCCCTGTGCGATCAGGTAGGCTGTCAGCCTGGGCAGGCCAAGGGGCAGCACCACCCTCCCCTGTCCAGCAACACGGGGGGCAGCGGGGGGGCTCATAGCCTGTTCCCTCCCCAAAAAACCCAAGTCTGCCCACCCTCCCAGGCATTCCCTTGGAGAGGTCACTGACAGAGGGGGCAGGGTTGCCCAGGGAACGTGCAGCAGATGCCAAGCAGGAGAGACAACAGAGGGCACAGCTCAGACTTTATTTTTCCGGAACAGAGTGCAACAGTTTCCCTGGAGCACGCTGGGCAGTCTTGCCATGGCAGGGTTCCATTCCGAGTGACAGGCAGAAACAGCTGAGGGAGTGGGGGGGGAGCAACACATGTGGAAGCCTCTGTGTTGGAGTCCCACCTGCAAAACGGAGACAGAGATCAAGAGCACCTGCAGGAGCGGCAGCTGGAAGAGCAGGCTGCGTTTCAGCCGGGTGCTCTCTTAAAGGGACAGTCTCTGGCCCACCTCCCCACATTGGGGCAGCTGCCACACACCCCTCCCCCTGTTCCCTTCCAGGGGTTGGGAACGCGGCAGTGGGCAGACCAAGGGAAGGGAGCAGGCAGCAGCACAGGGAAGCAGGCTCAGCAAATGCCCCCTGCTGGAGCCCACTGCCTAGTTCAAGTGCCAGGGATGCTCACACACCAAGCTGCCAAGAGCGAGGGGAGGGGGTGGATAGTGGGGGTGCACAGTGAAACTTACCTAGCCATGGGCAACAGTCCTCGCTTGCATGCAGAGCCTCTGCGAGCCCAGAAACTGTAGAGACCTGGAAACAAAAGCAGTTAGCCCCAGGGGAGAGACCTCGCTCTCCCCCACGCAAGTCAAAGATACTGTCAAAGCAACCACGGGGTGCAAAACCCACCACCAATGTGCCTGCCTGTCCCTCACTCTAAGTCCGTATGCCTGGGAGCTCACCGGCAGAGCTTCTGGCCATGCGTTCCTCTCCCTAACAACTGAGTTGTGTGAGGCCAGAGCGGAAGTATTTCTAGGAGGCTTAGGGGACCGCGATTGGGTGCTGGGGAGGGGGCTCATCAGCTTGAGGCATGAGGGGATTGGCAAGGCAATCGCACCGCTCCCTAATGTGTTTGCGAGCTTTCGCAGCGGCGGAGGCCACCTTTGTTTTTGGCTTCAATGAGTGCCTATGGGACAGGCCTGTAGCCACAGAGGGGCCTGTGGGGGCACTGCCTTCTGACTTCCTGGCTAGGCCCCCTGACTCAGGCCCCTGGACCCACAGCCTTCCCTTCCTGCTGCCTCTGATACTGACTGGGAGGCAGGTGGGCAGATTGAGAGAGGCTGGTCCTCCCTGTCCAGAGACCGGGGAGTGGGGGGGGGCAGAGATGGCCCTTTGGACAGTAGGGGAGCCCCACCTCTGCCTTGCTGCTCCCACAGACAGCCTGCTAAAGACAGAGGATACCCGACAGAGAGATGTCAAAAACACAGAAATGCGAGTAGCACACCCCTACAATATATATTCAATTGCTCCTTATATTCAGTCGCTCGTATCATAAACACAGTATGCACAAAAATATATTCACAAAGTCCCAGTCCGCAAATGTCCACGGAATTCCAAAGTCGACTTGAAATGCAGTCTTCAATTCCTTGTGTGAAGTAATGGAGAAGAAAAGATGGGACGTAGTAACCAGCTGTGGAATTTGGGCGAGGCATTGCCCATTACTGAAGTAGGACTATCTGGGGCAATGATGCTCTGTATTCTTGGTGCTTGGGGGGGGGTGGTAGAGTGGAAGGGCTTCTAGGCCCACTTGCGAACCTCCTTTTTTTTGGCCACTGTGTGACACAGAGTGTTGGACGGGATGGGCCATTGGCCTGATCCAACAGGTCTTCTCATGTTCTTATGTGGCACAGAGTGTTGGCCTGGATGGGCCATTGGCCTGATCCAACATGGCTTCTTTTATGTTCTTATGTCTGGGACAGTGATGCCCTGAATTCTGGGTGCTTTTGGGGGGGGCACAGTGGGAGGGCTTCTAGTGCCCTGGCCCCACTGGTGGACCTCCTGATGGCACCTGGGTTTTTTGGCCACTGTGTGACACAGAGTGTTGGACTGGATGGGCCATTGGTCTGATCCAACAGGGCTTCTCTTATGTTCTTATGTGACACAGAGTGTTGGACTGGAGGGACCACTGGCCTGATCCAGCAGGGCTTCTCTTATGTTCTTATGTGACACAGAGTGTTGGACTGGAGGGGCCACTGGCCTGATCCAACAGGGCTTCTCTTATGTTGTTATGTGACACAGAGTGTTGGTCTGGAGGGGCCATTGGCCTGATCCAGCAGGGCTTCTCTTATGTTCTTATGTGACAGAGTGTTGGACTGGAGGGGCCATTGGCCTGATCCAACAGGGCTTCTCTTATGTTCTTATGTGACACAGAGTGTTGGACTGGAGGGGCCATTGGCCTGATCCAACATGGCTTCTCTTATGTTCTTCTGTGACACAGAGTGTTGGACTGGATGGGCCATTGGCCTGATCCAACATGGCTTCTCTTATGTTCTTATGTGACACAGAGTGTTGGACTGGATGGGCCATTGGCCTGATCCAACATGGCTTCTCTTATGTTCTTCTGTGACACAGAGTGTTGGACTGGAGGGGCCATTGGCCTGATCCAACATGGCTTCTCTTATGTTCTTCTGTGACACAGAGTGTTGGACTGGAGGGGCCATTGGCCTGATCCAACAGGGCTTCTCTTATGTTCTTATGTGACACAGAGTGTTGGACTGGATGGGCCATTGGCCTGATCCAACATGGCTTCTCTTATGTTCTTCTGTGACACAGAGTGTTGGACTGGAGGGGCCATTGGCCTGATCCAACATGGCTTCTCTTATGTTCTTCTGTGACACAGAGTGTTGGACTGGAGGGGCCATTGGCCTGATCCAACAGGGCTTCTCTTATGTTCTTATGTGACACAGAGTGTTGGACTGGATGGGCCATTGGCCTGATCCAACATGGCTTCTCTTATGTTCTTCTGTGACACAGAGTGTTGGACTGGAGGGGCCATTGGCCTGATCCAACAGGGCTTCTCTTATGTTCTTATGTGACACAGAGTGTTGGACTGGAGGGGCCACTGGCCTGATCCAACAGGGCTTCTCTTATGTTCTTGTTCTCATGTGGGGGGCTTTGTTTAAAATTCAGATGCACAGACAAAAGGACACAGACAAACACAGTAAAAGATTTTTTTAAAAAACATCCTTGAAAGATGAGCCCTCTTGCAGTACTTTATTTCACAGTCTCTGCTAACTGAAGGAAGCAAGAGAGAGGGAGAAGGAATCCAACTTACCCACAGGCCTGAGAGGAGCCCTCTGGGGTCGATTCAGCCCCGGGGAAGCATATTTGACACTTAGTGACTGAAATGTGGGTAGCTTGTGCTTTCCAACAAGAGGGCTGAGGGGAGGGGGGCAGGGGTGCACCCAGGAGGGCGTGACTGATGTTCTTAGGTCTCATCGTGTCCCTGGGGAGAGAGCTGGCACCGGGGTGTTTGGCTGCAAGGTTTCTGGTCCCTCCACTTCTGAATCTGCTTGGTGGTCCTTTGGTGTTGGTGAGAAGCTGTTTAAGGTGGGGGGCTGCAAACAAGGAAAGGCCTCCCCCCTGCCCAGTGCCTGTGAAAGAGCATGTCCCTTCTTCCTCAGGGGAGGGGGGGCCAGCCAGGAGTGACCGCTCACTCCCCCAGCTGTTCAGAGTCGCTCTGCACCCCCTCCCCCCTTCCGGTGCCATGGCCGCCACTTTCTCATTCTGCCCTTTAAAGGCCTGCAGCCGCTTCTCTCAGCTCTTTCTTTCACCCCAAGGAAAAGGAGACACACATCTCGCCTGCCCTCTGACCCAGCAGCCCCTTTTCAATCTGCTTCCCTTCCTCTCTCACCTGTGCTCACCTGCAACCTGGCTCCAGGGTCACCTCCGCTGTGTGTCTCTTCCAGAAGAATGGTGGAGGGAACTGTATGGTTTTCTCTTATAGGGAGAGACTTTTAGCTTTGTAACCCAGTGACTGAGGCAGTCATTGATATGTGGACATTTCCCAGAAAGATTCTAAGCCCAGGTGGCTTTCTACTACAAGCACTTTATATTTAATGTGTGCTTCGAAGTCATACAGACAGTCAGACTGAGTTCAAATTGTACTAGGGGCTATTACGGGGGGGGGGGGGTAAAGTTGAACAAAGCAGGAGTCAAGCGGCACCTTTAAGACCAACCAGTTTTTATTTCGAACGTCAGCTTTTGTGTGCTCTTAAGCCCACTTCCTCAGACGAGGAATCCAGCACAGGGAGCAAAGCCCTACAGAGCTGAGCAGAGCCATACAGAGCTGGTAGGCAGTGGCCCAGAATGCAACATGGCGCAGATTTAAGAACCAATGACAGTGAAGTGAAATTATCTGGGTAAAGTGTAAATGACTGGGGAAGGCAATGGCAAATTACCCCATAAAAACTCTTCCATGAAAATGTTGTGAAAACAACATCATCCCTTTTACACCTTTACCTTTTTTATTAAACCTTTACTTTTTTATTAGACATAACCCTTTATGGGAATCATCTCCCACACATGGATATAAGACACACATGGATATAAGACAGAAAAGCGAAACAGCAAAATGGCATCAGTTTTTTTCAAATTACATAGCTGTATTATGGAAAAACAGTTGGCAAACCAGATGAATTCATGTTTGACAAAATTTGAGGACTTAGTATATAATAAGAAAGCACAAAAGAGACTTTGCTCAGCCATATACGGCTGTTTATCTCCAATTTTGGAAATATCAACATTAATCTTGCAAAGAAGGGCAGCAGATGGCTGGCAAAGTCGCTACCAAAAAAGAATGGCCGACTATTTTCTCCTCTCCACCTGCTGCTGCTGAAGCGAAATGTTTGAGCACGGAGAACATTTTTATAAGGTCATCTACAATTGGTACAGAAGTCCTCGTAAATTAAATAAGACGTGCCGCACAAAACAATATGCATGTTGAAAATGTGGAGAGCAGAAGGCAGATCTGTATACAGATGTTTTTGGGAATGTCCAGTGGTAAAAACCTTCCAGCCTGAGGTTTTTCAACAGAGGCTAGATGGCCCTCTGACTGCAATACAGATCCTGTGAATTTAGGGGGAGGTGTTTGTGAGTTTCCTGCATTGTGCAGGGGGTTGGACTAGATGGCCCTGGAGGTCCCTTCCAACTCTTCTATGATTCTAATAGGCTTCCTCCTTGGGAGGTGGTGGGCTCTCCTTCCTTGGAGGTTTCTAAACAGAGGCTAGATGGCCATCTGACAGCAATGAAGGTCCTGTGAATTTAGGGAGAGGTATTTTCTGGATTCCCTGCATTGCACAGGGGGCTGGACTAGATGACCCTGGAGGTCCCTTCCAACTCTAATATGATTCTAACAGGCTTCCTCCTTGGGAGGTGGTGGGCTCTCCTTCCTTGGAGGTTTTTAAACAGAGGCTAGATGGCCATCTGACAGCAATGAAGATCCTGTGAATGTAGGGGGAGGAGTTTGTGAGTTTCCTGCATTGTGCAGGGGGTTCGACTAGATGACCCTGGAGGTCCCTTCCAACTCTATAATTCTATGATTCCACAGTGTAAATGAATAAGTAACAAAAATGGAAAAGTTGTTGGATTCTCCATTGATACCCTCCCTCCCTCCCTCCCTCCCTCCCTTCCTTCCTTCCTTCCTTCCTTCCTTCCTTCCTTCCTTCCTTCCTTCCTTCCTTCCTTCCTTCCTTCCTTCCTTCCTTCCTTCCTTCCTTCCTTCCTTCCTTCCTTCCTTTCTTCCTTCCTCCCTCCCTCCCTCCCTCCCTCCCTCCCTCCTTCCCTTCCTTCCTTCCTTCCTTCCTTCCTTCCTTCCTTCCTTCCTTCCTTCCTTCCTCCCTCCCTCCCTCCCTCCCTCCCTCCAATCCTCCCTTCCTCCCTTCCTTCCTCCTGCCCTCCATTCCTAGAGCCACAAACATCTGTAAGCACAAAAGTACTGTCTGCTTGGGGCTTGATGGTTCATCCCCCTGACTCCATCCTTTCTGTCAGCTGCAAGTTTGCATATTGGAGTCCCAAAGGTTAAATTATTGGGGTGATTTCTAAAGTGGAAGAGATTAGATTTGATAAGAACAAAATCTGAGTCTGAGAGCACCTTAAAATCAACAACATTTTCTAGGGTATAACCTTTCAAGAGTCAGCATCCTGAGCCCATTTAGGGAGGGTGAGATATAAATATGATAAAATAAAAATAAATAAAGCTCACTTTGCAAAATACAAATAAGGAAGGAAGAAAGGGTATCAATGGAGAATCCAAAAACTTTTCCATTTTTGCTACTTATTGATTTACACTGTGGAATCATAGAATCATAGAGGTGGAAGGGACCTCCAGCGTCATCTAGTCCATCCCCCTGTACAATGCAGGAAACTCACAAACACTTCCACCTAAATCCACAGGATCTTTATTGCTGTCAGGTGGCCATTTAGCCTCTGTTTCAAAACCTCCAAGGAAGGAGAGCCCCCCACCTCCTGAGGAGGGAGCCTGTTAGAATCATAGAAGAGTTGGAAGGGACCTCCAGGGTCATCTAGTCCACCCCCTCCACAATGCAGGAAACTCACAAAGACCTGCCCCTAAATTCACAGGACCTTCATTGCTGTCAGATGGCCATCTAGCCTCTGTTTAGAAACCTCCAAGGAAGGAGAGCCCACCACCTCCCAAGGAGGAAGCCTGTTAGAATCATAGAAGAGTTGGAAGGGATCCCGAGGGTCCTCTAGTCCAACCACCTGCACAATGCAGGAAACTCGCAAACACCTCCCCCTAAATTTACAGTATCTTCATTGCTGTCAGATGGCCATCTAGCCTTACTTGAAAAACCTCCAAGGAAGGAGAGCCCCCCGCCTCCTGAGGAGGAAGCCTGTTAGAATCATAGAAGAGTTGGAAGGGATCCCCAGGGTCCTCTAGTCCACCCCCTGCACAATGCAGGAAACTCGCAAACACCTCCCCCTAAGTTCACAGGATCCTCATTGCTGTCAGGTGGCCATCTAGCCTCTGTTTCAAAACCTTCAAGGAAGGAGAGCCCACCACCTCCCGAGGAGGAAGCCTCTTCCATTGAGCAACTGCTCTGTCAGGATGTTCTTCGGGCAGCCCAATCCAGACATATGTGGCAGGCGGCCGCTTGGGCGTGGGCGGATCTATGGCGCTGCTCGTTGGCTTCCAAAGAGGAGACGTTACGCCACACTTGGAGGGGAAAGAGTGGCCTGACAAGTGAGAGAGAACCTGTTGCCATGGTGATTCTACCCAGGCGCATGCCATTGGCCCGCTGCCAAGGTGGGGGAGGCTCAGGCTTGCGTGGCACCACAGGATTGGCCAGTCCATTGCCCATGACCGGGCGAGGGGGCGGAAAGCCTGCACCTGAGATGCCGTTAATCCCCCCACTCCCACCCGCTGTCAGAGACTCTGCCAATGGCAGGTAGGCGGGCAGAGGCATGCGCGGACAAGCAGGAAGTGCCAAGTGCAGGAGTTCGCTGTCCTAGACAGCGGCTGGAATGTGTGTCTGGGAGTGGCCAGATCAAGTCCGAAAGGCACACCCTGGAGCCTCCCCCCCCTGGTGTTGCCCTGCTGCCGCCCCCTGCTATGTGCAAGGAACACCTCCTCTGGGGGCCGCACAACTTGGGAGTGTGAGCTGCTGGGCATGCATCCACTTCAGTGCCCCCTCAAGTGCCAAGCGCACAACAGCCCTGTGCGGTCAGGTAGGCTGTCAGCCCGGGCAGGCTGAAGGGTGGCACCCTCCCTCCCCTGTCCAGCCACGTGGGGGGCAGCGTGGCAGCTCATAGCCCATCCCCCCCCCAAGAACCAAGTCTGCCCACCCTCCCAGGCACTCCCTCGGAGAGGCTACTGGGGGGGGGGGTTCCCCGGGAACATGCAGTAGATGCCAAGCGGGAGAGATAGCAGAGGGCACAGCTCAGACTTTATTTTTCCAGAACAGAGTGCAACAGTTTCCCTGGTGCGCGCTGGGCAGTCTTGCCATGGGTGGGGCTCCATTCCGAGCAGCGGGCAGAAGCAGCTGTGCTTGTGGGGGGGGCGGTGGAGCAGCACACGCGGAAGCCTCTGTGTTGGAGTCTCACCTGCAAAACAGAGACAGGGATCAAGAGCACCTGCAGGGGTGGCGGCTGGAAGAGCAGGCTGCATTTCAGCCGGGCGCTCTCTTGAAGGGACAGCCTCTGACTCACCTCCCCGCATAGGGGCAGCTGCCACACACCCCCAGTGCCCTTCCAGGGGTTGGGAACACAGCAGAGGGCAGACCAAGGGAAGGGAGCAGGCGGCAGCACAGGGAAGCAGGCTCAGCAAATGCCCCCTGCCAGAGCCCACTGCCGGGTTCAAGTGCCAGAGACGCTAGCACACCGAGCTGTCGAGAGGGAGGGGAGGGGGAGGCAGATGGGGGACAGTGGAACTTACCCAGCCATGGGTGACAGTATGCCGAGCCTCCGGGAGCCCAGAACCTGTGGACACTGGAAACAAGAGCAGTTAGTTCCAGAGGAGAGACCTCGCTCTCCCCCACGCAAGTCAAAGATACTGTCAAAGCAACTGCGGGGTGCAAAACCTGTCACCAACATGCCTGCCTGTCCCTCTGTATGGCTGGGAGCTCGCTGGCAGAACTTCCCACCATGCGCTCCTCTCCCTAACAACTGAGTTGTGCGAGGCCAGAGCAGAAGTATTTCTGGGGGGGGGGGCGCGATTGGGCGCCAGGGAGGGGGCTCGCCAGGCCGAGGTGTGAGGGAATTGGTGAGGCAATCATGCCACTCCCTAAGGGATTTGCAAGCTTTCACAGCAGCGGAGGCGACCTTTGTTTTTGGTTTTAACGAGTGCCTATGGGACACGCTGCTATGGAGAGCCAGTTTGGTGTAGTGGTTAAGTGTGCAGACTCTTATCTGGGAGAACCAGGTTTGATTCCCCACTCCTCCACTTGCACCTGCTAGCATGGCCTTGGGTCAGCCATAGCTCTGGCAGAGGTTGTCCTTGAAAGGGCAGCTGCTGTGAGAGCCCTCTCAGCCCCACCCACCTCACAGGGTGTCTGTTGTGGGGGAGGAAGGTAATGGAGATTGTGATCCGCTCTGAGACTCTTCGGAGTGGAGGGCGGGATATAAATCCAATATCTTCTTATTTTTGCAGGCGTAACGTTGCGCCTCTCAGGGGGGGGGGCGTGTCATGGGCCAAACTGCTCAGGAAGTTGCCTAAGCCTGGTCCCGCCCCGAACTCCACCCCATCCTCCGCCAGAACGCCGCGCTCCAGCTCACTTCCACCCATGCTCGAGCACAGTCCTCGGGCGCCGTTGTCCTCGGGCGGAGCGGCACTTGGGCGACCCCCCCGCACACGTAACTCCCCTCCACTGTGCCAGTGCCGGTCATATGTCGGTGCAAACCCTTCCTGCACCCACATAGCGGCTCGTCTGCTCCCAAAAGACTTTCTGCGCCCCCCCCCCCCCCTCAGAGCAGAGTAAAGCGATACCATTCACTTCATGTGATCTGGACACTATACTTCTGTTGATACAGCCCAAAATTGCATTTGCATTTTTAGCCACCACATCACACTGTTGCCTCATTTTCAGTGTATTGTTAGCAGAATTGGAGGGGAGGGGGTTTCCTAACATTTGGGGGGGAAATTAGCTCTTAAGGAGACTTTGACTTGTGAAAGACGGTAACAGGGGGTTTTACACAAATTGTCTACCTGGATTGTTCCTGGATTGTAATTCTGAGAACTCTCAGAATTAACCAGACTGTTCCTTAACGTAGGGAGGTTGTTTTATTAATAGAAAATAATAAAATAATCCATACATACAGAAAATAGATTCACACTGGGAACAAACACACAAGCTTAACAGAAGATGCAGCAATTCAGAAGGATTATAAGAAGGGTTTGGGATAATTATATCTGTCTATCCAGATGACTTCCAGGAGTCCATGAAGCTGAGGATGTGATTATTGAAAGTGGCCCAAACAGAATTTGGGAATGCAAGTCTGTAGCAAGACATGACTTGTTTTCTTTTCATTTGGAGTACTGTGTACAATTCTGGTCACCACACCTCAAAAAAGATATTAAAGCATTGGGAAAAGTACAGAAAAGAGCAACTAGAATGATTAAAGAGTTGGGACACTTTCCCTATGAAGAAAGGTTAAAGCACACTTTATCTTGGAGAAATGATGACTGCGGGGTGACATGATAGAGGTTTACAAGATCATGCATGGGACAGAGAAGGTAGAGAAAGAAGAATTTTCCTCCCATTCTCACAATACAAGAATTCGTGGGCATTCCATGAAATTTCTGAGCAGTCGGGTTAGAATGGATAAAAGGAAGAACTTCTTCACCCCAAGGGTGATTAACATGTGGAATTCACTGCCACAGGAGTTGGTGGCGGCTGCAGGCATAGCCAGCTTCAAGAGGGGGTTGGATCAACATCTGGAGCAGAGGTCCATCAGTGGCTATTAGCTGCAGCGTATTGATGGAACTCTCCGTCTGGGGCAGGGATGCTCTGTATTCTTGGTGCTTGGGGGGGGGCACAGTGGAAGGGCTTCTAGTGCCCTGACCCCACTGTTGGACCTCCTGATGGCGCCTGGGTTTTTTGGCCACTGTGTGACACAGAATGTTGGACTGGATGGGCCATTGGCCTGATCCAACAGGGCTTCTCTTATGTTCTTATGTTTGGGGCAGTGATGATCTATATTCTTGGTGCTTGGGGGGGGGCACAGTGGGAAGGCTTCTAGTGTCCTGGCCCCACTGGTGGACCTCCTGTTGGCACCTGGGTTTTTTTGGCCACTATGTGACACAGAGTGTTGGACTGGATGAGCCATTGGCCTGATCCAACAGGGCTTCTCTTATGTTCTTATGTGACACAGAGTGTTGGACTGGAGGGGCCATTGGCCTGATCCAACAGGGCTTCTCTTATGTTCTTATGTGACACAGAGTGTTGGACTGGAGGGGCCATTGGCCTGATCCAACAGGGCGTCTCTTATGTTCTTATGTGACACAGAGTGTTGGACTGGGTGGCCCATTGGCCTGATCCAACAGGGCGTCTCTTATGTTCTTATGTGACACAGAGTGTTGGACTGGATGGGCCATTGGCCTGATCCAACAGGGCTTCTCTTATGTTCTTATGTGACACAGAGTGTTGGACTGGGTGGCCCATTGGCCTGATCCAACAGGGCTTCTCTTATGTTCTTATGTGACACAGTGTTGGACTGGATGGGCCACTGGCCTGATCCAACAGGACTTTTCTTATGTTTTTAAGACAAGACTAGATACACTAAGCATGTCCAGAATGGCTCCTTAAATAGTGAAAAACATAACCTGGAGGCATGACTGGGTGTATTGAGTGGCTTATACAACAGGTTGATGGGATTCCCATTGTTTAGTGAGGGTGAGTTGAAAGCTTCCCAGGTGCTAGACACAAAGGTGTCCTGTTCTCTGTTTGCTCAGGGAATGGGGCCAAGAGAAGGGTTTTGTTGAGACAGACAAAGGTTCTCTGGGTTATTGGTTTTGGGTGTGCCTCAAAGGAGTTGATAGCCCATTGCTGAAAAGGTGGGAGAAGAATTGAAACTAGGTAGGGTGATCAGATTATTTGAATAGGATCAGGAAAGCAATTAATTTCTGAGCTGGAGCAGGAGAATCAAGAGTTGGAGACCGGGTGTTGCCAGGAATAGAGATACAGATACATCCAGAGGTGTTATTGACATAAGACAAAGGCTGGAGGGCAGGAAAAGAATTCATAAGAAAAGGAACTTTTCCCAACTTGGTGCATTCCAGTGAGTTGGAGGAATGAGGGGATCAGCCACGTGTCAGTTTGCTCCGGGTTCACCTTAGCCAGAGACAAAGAGACGTATGCAGACTTCTCTTCACTATGTTGTCAAGGACTTCTCTTCACTTGCTCCGTGCTGGGAGGTGCTGAGCCGAGGGGCCACAGCGTGTTTAGGGTTGTGGGAGGCTTGACCAAAGTGCTGTCAGCCTCCATTTTGTGTGCTGAGCCTGGCTTAGAATGTACAGAGCAGGCCCGGAGCCAGGATTTCAAATGTTGAGGGGCATTTAAATTTCTGAGGGGGCAGTTTCTTTAATTTAATCCTTGCCGGGGAGCTGTGTCCTGATGCTCTTTCTGTCTGACCTTTGCCAGGCTGTCTTTGGGCAGAAATGCGAGCAGCACACACCTACAATATATATTCACTTGCTCCTTATATTCAGTCGCTCGTATCATAAACACAGTATGCACAAAAATATATTCACAAAGACCCAGTCCCCAAATGTCCACGGAATTCCAAAGTCAACTTGAAATACAGTCTTCAATTCCTTGTGTGAAGGAGTGGAGAAGAAAAGATGGGACAGAACCAGCTGTGGAATTTGGGCGAGGCATTGCCCGTTAGTGAAGTAGGACTGGGTCCCAATGAGCGAATGATCATTTGTATAACCGGAGAAGGTGTATTTAGTGATTTGCGTTGTGAGTGATGATTGAGAAAGGTGTGGCTGAAACCGGTCTTCATCTTTTCTCCACTACTTTACACAAGGAATTGAAGACTGCATTTCAAGTCGACTGGAATTCTGTGGACATTTGTGGACTGGGACTTTGTGAATATATTTTTGTCCATACTGTGTTTATGATACAAGCAACTGAATATAAGGAGCAATTGTAGGTGTGTGCTACTCGCATGTCTGTGTATTTGACATCTCTCTCTCGGGTATCCTCTGTCTTTAGCAGGCTGTCTTTGGGAGCAGCAAGGAACAGGAGGGGCTCCCCTACTGTCCAAAGGGCCATCTCTGCCCCCCCCACTCCCCGGTCTCTGGACAGGGAGGACCAGCCTCTCACAATCTCCCCACCTGCTTCCCAGGCGGCAGCAGAAAGGGAAGGTTGTGGTTCCAGGGGCCTGAGTCAGGGGGCCTGACTAGGCAGGGGAAAGGGCCCCCACAGGCCCTCAGGCCAGTTTGGTGTAGTGGTTAAGTGTGCGGACTCTTATCTGGGAGAACCGGGTTTGATTCCCCGCTCCTCCACTTGCACCTGCTGGAATGGCCTTGGGTCAGCCATAGCTCTGGCAGAGTTTGCCCTTGAAAAGGCAGCTGCTGTGAGAGCCCTCTCAGCCCCACCCACCTCACAGGGTGACTGTTGTGGGGGAGGAAGGGAAAGGAGATTGTAAGCCGCTCTGAGTCTCTGTTTCAGAGAGAAGGGCGGGGTAAAAATCTGCAATTCTTCTTCTTCTTCTTCTCCTGTGGCTACAGGCCGGGTTCAGAGTGTCACAGCGTTGCAGGTACACAGTGTCATTGAGGGTTGCCTATGCAGCAGTGCAGCCTGGATACGCCCTCCGCAAAGCACGTGCATGAACAGGGCATATAGGGGTGGTTACAGTATGGTCTTTTTCCACACATACTACTGTCAAGACAAGTCTCTCCCATCCTAAAACCATGCATTGGATTTTTCCTACCTAAATGTAAAACTTTACTTTTATCCCTGTTAAAATTAATTTTGTTTTAGTCCAGTTTTCCAGCCTGTCAACATCTTTCTGTATCCTGACTCTGTCTTCTGCTATGTTTGCAATCCCTCCCAATATAGTATCATCTGTAAATTTAATAAGCATTCCCTCAGTTCTTTTATCGAAATCATTTATGAAGATATTCATTTATAAAGATAACCAAAGATATTAAAGAAAACTTTAATTTTCTTTTCCCCAGTTATTGGCATTGTACTAGGCTTTGAATTCTTCTCTCATTCCCCCAGTTTAACGTCCTCCTTATTAGGTTAGCAAGGCTCTTACTAAGCACCCTTTCCCCTACCTTCATGAGGTGCAAGCCATCTCCCAATAGAAGACCACCATCTTGAAACTGGGAGCCATGGTCCAGAAATCCAAACCTTTCCTGATGACACCATCGATGTAGCCAGTCATTTATTTGCAGTATTCTTTCCCTTCCTAAGCTATGTCCTTCAACAAGAACTGATGGAAACACAACCTGTGCTCCCAGCTCCTTCGCCTTCTGACCCAGAGCCACATAGTTTCTTCTAATACGTTGTGGGCTGTGCCGGGCAGTATAATTTGTTCCCACATGGATCAACAAGAAAGGCTAATAAGCTGTGGGCTCTTAGCATGCACCAGAAGTACAATCGTATTCATCTTTACCGGCACCCCCTACTGAGAAACTGACACAAATAGCACACTTGCAAGGTGGGGTGAGGGGGGGTATTGCACCAAGCAAGCTGCCCAAGAGCTTTGCATACCTGTGTGTGGAAGAAGCAGCACACAACCCAGTTGCCACCCAGCTCTGGGGCCAAAGTGCCTGGATCCCACCTGGCTCCTGGACCAATAAACAAGGCTTCTGTTGCCATGGGAATCCCACTTTCCTTCCTGTTGCCATGGGAGCAGGCTTCCTGGTTAGAGTTGGTCTGCCCTGTGCAGAACCCACCAGTCCTAAAACACAGAGATAAGAAGGCAGCAGGTATGACTGGAGAATGCGGGGCCTCATGTCCCCAAGACCCCCTCCCCTGGGCTGCCTCACCCTGGCATCCGGTTATTGATCCTGGGGACTCTTTCCCTCTCAGGGCAGCAGATGCTCAGTCCCTGGCAGCTCTGTCTTTAGGCAGCCCCGGCCGAAAGAGGACTCTGCCAGCCAGAACAAGCTGTAGCAGAAGAAGAGTGAGGTGTGTGGGGTGGAGACACACCACATGGGCTCTGCTTCCTGGTCCCTCTGGAGGGCCATCTTGGCAGGAACCCAGTGGCTCCACCTCTACCCCTCCCTCCCAGCTGGGCAGACGAGGCCTGCCTTGGGAATCCAGCACTGCTCTCAGCAAACCTCTTTGTGTCCCCGCAGGGCCAGCATGGAAGAGGAGTTGGCCAGGGAGGCCTCTGAGGTGGAGGAAGAGGCTCCCAGGACCTCCTCCACAGCCCAAGAGGTGGAAGAGGAGATAGTCGTGCCGACTTCGGCTTCCGTGGAGGAGGACACCACAGGGCCTGTATCCACATCCTTAGATATGGGGGAGGACCACAAACAGACCTCCCTCAGCCCTTCGGAGTGGGAGGAGACCTCTGAGTCAGCAGCCCCACAAGCCCTGAGTCTCAGTGGAACCTCCTCCCTCCCGGTGGAGGAGTCTGGGGGCTTCTGGTCCTCCTCCACGCCTCCCTCGCCCGCAACGTCCCCTCTTCCCTGGAAAGGGCAGCGGGACGGGCTGCAGTCCCTGGGCGAGGAAGGGGGCAGCGAGGGCCGGCAGCGGAGCAGCAGCCCGACTGAGAGGAAGGCAAAGAAGAAGGCCCTGGCTAAGAAGGGAGCTCTGAGTAGGTGGGGGTGTGTGTGGGGGGGTGAGCGCGATCCAGGAAGGATGGGGGGGGCAGGATAGGTGGCAGGGCAGGGGGGTTTCCACTGGAACTTTGTCTGCTGGGACAGGCAAAGGCTTTGCAGGCATCCTTGAAGCTGGCCTGGCAGAACCACATCAGTGCTCAGCTCTTGTGGCCCCTTCCTGCCTGCCCAGAAATGTCAATCTCCACTTTGGGGGCAGTCAGCAGTTTTTCTCCAGGCCAGTTTGGCCTGGGATCCTGGAGGCTTTTGCCATCTTCTGGGCATGGAGCAAAGGCCACTGGGGATGTATGTTGGGGGGAGGAGCTTGTGAGTTTCCTGCCTTGTGCAGGGGCCTGGCCTAGATCTCACCCTGGAGGTGCCTTCCAACTCTATGGTTCTGTGACCCAGGCAAGTGGGCCAAAATGAGAATGGCAAGGCTACTGGGGACGGTGTTGTTTCCTGCCTTGGCAGGGTTGCCATATCCCCCTCTGGCAGCTGGAGGGGGGAGGAGAACCATAGGGTTGCCATCTCTGGGTTGGGGAATTCCTGGAGATTTGGGCGTGGGCCCTGGGGAGGGGCCACAGAGGGGCACAATGCCCTGGATCTGCCCTCCAATGTGTAGTCTGGAGATGAGCTGTAGATCTGGAAGATCTTCAGGCCCGCCCAGGAGGATGGCAACCCTACTTGGTGCTTGAAGGGCTGGCAAGAGAGGCCGAGAGCACCTTCTTGAGACTGAGGCTCTGGACAGAAATCCATCCCAGGAAGGGAAAGAAGAAGGCTGGTCTGGAAGGGAGGGGCGAGGGAGGGGAGGCGGAACCCCTCCAGGGGACAGGGGGAGCGAGAGCCAGAGAGACTCTGGGGGCGGGGGGGGGGGGGGCTTGAGTGTTGTCTGCATCAGAGCCTGGCAGGCTTCCCCCCACCCCCACCCAAATCTAAGCATCGCCAAACAGAGTGGGTGGGCAGCCAACTTCGGGGGGGGGGGCTTCTGTGACCCAAACCCATTTTAGTCCTCCTCTTTGAAGGGGGTCTCCCTCTTGTATAAGTTGCAGGCTTATGCCTTCGTTTGTGAGCTGTCGGGTTGTGTGAAGGTTTGCCGGGGGGGGGGGGGGGCAGCAAAAGGAGGGTGAAGGAGGCCGTTCCAGCTGGCCGCCACCTTTCCTTCGGGGTCTGGGGCTGACTGAAACCTCTGTCTGCAGACTACACGGTGCGCCCCGTGGTGCCAGCAGAGAAGGCAGAGCTCGTGGCGGTGGCCAAGGCCATGCACCGGGATAACTTTGGGAGGAACGTGAAGGAGCTCTTCCACCTGGAGAGGGAGGCAGCCCTGAAGTCCATGGAGACAGGTGAGGAGGCGGCTGGGCTGAAGGGGGAATGATTCTGTGGGGCCCAAGCGGGAAGCAAACAATACTTTCTCCAGTAGAACACGGCACTTGAGCCCAAAAGATTCTACAAACCCTAATGATGTTACCAGCCGTGAAAACCTGAAATCTTTGATAATACTTTTATTCATTTACTTTACAAGGTTTATATCTCGCCCTGTCCCAAAGATGGGCACAGCATGGCTCACAACAACTATTAAGGCATAAATAAATAACAGTAGCATATAATAAGAACCAAGTGAGAAACGGTCAAACAGTAAAGCCAGATGGCAAGAAGGAGGACCATGTCTCCAGTTTGGTGTAGTGGTTAAGTGTGCAGACTCTTATTTGGGAGAACTGGGTTTGATTCCCCACTCCTCCACTTGCACCTGCTGGAATGGCCTTGGGTCGCCATAGCTCTCGTAGGAGCTGTCCTTAAAAGGGCAGCTTCTGGGAGAGCTCTCTCAGCCCCACCCACCTCACACGGTGTCTGGTCAGGGGGAGGAAGATAAAGGAGACTGTGAGCTGCTCTGATTCAGAGAGAAGGGCAGGGTATAAATCTGCCGCTTTCTTCTTCTTCTTCTAAGAGACAGAAAGCCAGCGTTCCACCTCCTGCCTTGGATTCTGAGCCCTCTCAGAAAACAAGAGTCCCCCGGGGTTCTTTGAGGAAAGCCCAACTCTCACAGGCAGTCTAACCCCAGACTGTCTGGCACCCCAGGCAAGGCTCACATTTGCCTCCCCCCTGCACTGACAATGTTGGAGGAACCCCATTTGGCACCCCCCGAAGGCTGGCACCCTAGGTGATTGCCTAGTTTGCCTTGTGGCAGGGCCGGTCTTGCTCCCAGGCAGGTCTTATGTGCTGGAGGCCACGCCATGCAGAGGGCGTTCAGGGGCTGCCTTGCTCTCTCACCTGGTGCAGCCCCCCTGAGGACATGACAGGCTCCTCACAGTGTCTCTCTCATCCCCACACCAGGGGTCTGGGTCATGGTGGGCATATGAATCCACCTGAGCCAGGCTCTGGGTGCATGGTGCTCATGAATGTCTTCTCCACCTGGCAGTGGCTTTCCATGCAGGGCCCCAGGTGGAGAAAGGTCTGCTCCCTGGAGGAGGGCAGTATGTAACCTGTACAGAAGGTGTCCTCTGCTCCCCTGAATTCTTCTGCCTCTAGACACCCTCCTGTGTCCCACCTCATTCGACCAGCCAAGGCACACAGAGCCGAAAGCCAGAGGAATGACCAAGTTGGTTCCCCTCTGCTGAGACAGAACTTGTGCAGGGAGACTCCTTGGTCCCGTTACCTGGAAGATGGGAAAGCCACGGTGCAGCTGAAGAAGGCAGCCTCCCCAACCAGCCCACGTTGGTCAGGAGTTTTGGCCTCTCTTGTGTCTGGTGGAGGAATTCTGGGGAAGCCTGATGGAAGGTGGCACAGTCACTCTCAGAGGGAGCTTCTGGCAGAGGAGACGAAAGTTCTGCCACGGCTGACTCATTGCAAACGATGGAACCGCCGGCCCAGCATCCGACCCCTCGCTCCTCTCTTCATAACAGAAACCTGGAAGAGATACTCTCCTGTGCGATACGAAGGTCTGTCAAGTGGCGGGTGTCACACTCTCCTGCAGCCAACAAGATATTTTGCATTGGCAAGACAAGAGAACCTGGCAAGCATTTTCTTCCCGGGGGAGGGAGGGGAGTCTTCATGCTGTTCCTGGAATACTGATAATTACTTGCAGTTCATGGCAGAAAATGCAGCACAGCTTGATGTAAACACAGCAGGAATTTCATTGGCTCTTCTGAATATTGCAAATATAGCAACAACAGTGTAAGGAGAAGCAATTAATCACATGCCTCAGAATGAAGATTTGTTTCTATTTGCATTCGGCTGGCAACATTCAGAAAACCTTTTCTTATTGATGGAGGAGTGACATATATTCTTTGCTATTCAAGCAACATAGCGCTTTTTCATGTGAGACCCAGGGTTTGATTCCCCACTCCTCCACTCCTTCAGAAATCTTATCTCCAACCCCTAACATAAGAACATAAGAGAAGCCCTGTTGGATCAGGCCAGTGGCCCATCCAGTCCAGCACTCTGTGCCACATAAGAACATAAGAGGAGCCATGTTGGATCAGGCCCATGGCCCATCCAGTCCAACACTCTGTGTCACATAAGAACATAAGAGAAGCCCTGTTAGATCAGGCCAGTGGCCCCTCCAGTCCAACACTCTGTGTCACATAAGAACAGAAGAGAAGCCATGTTGGATCAGGCCAGTGGCCCCTCCAGTCCAGCACTCTGTGCCACATAAGAACATAAGAGGAGCCATGTTGGATCAGGCCAATGGTCCATCCAGTCCAATACTCTGTGCCACATAAGTACATAAGAGAAGCCATGTTGGATCAGGCCAATGGCCCCTCCAGTCCAACACTCTGTGCCACATAAGAACATAACAGGAGCCATGTTGGATCAGGCCAATGGCCCATCCAGTCCAACACTCTGTGTCACATAAGAGAAGCCCTGTTAGATCAGGCCAGTGGCCCCTCCAGTCCAACACTCTGTGTCACATAAGAACAGAAGAGAAGCCATGTTGGATCAGGCCAATGGCCCCTCCAGTCCAACACTCTGTGCCACATAAGAACATAAGAGGAGCCTTGTTGGATCAGGCCAATGGCCCATCCAGTCCAGCACTCTGTGCCACATAAGAACATAAGAGGAGCCATGTTGGATCAGGCCCATGGCCCATCCAGTCCAACACTCTGTGTCACATAAGAACATAAGAGAAGCCCTGTTAGATCAGGCCAGTGGCCCCTCCAGTCCAACACTCTGTGTCACATAAGAACAGAAGAGAAGCCATGTTGGATCAGGCCAGTGGCCCCTCCAGTCCAGCACTCTGTGCCACATAAGAACATAAGAGGAGCCATGTTGGATCAGGCCAATGGCCCATCCAGTCCAATACTCTGTGCCACATAAGAACATAAGAGAAGCCATGTTGGATCAGGCCAATGGCCCCTCCAGTCCAACACTCTGTGCCACATAAGAACATAACAGGAGCCATGTTGGATCAGGCCAATGGCCCATCCAGTCCAACACTCTGTGTCACATAAGAGAAGCCCTGTTAGATCAGGCCAGTGGCCCCTCCAGTCCAACACTCTGTGTCACATAAGAACAGAAGAGAAGCCATGTTGGATCAGGCCAATGGCCCCTCCAGTCCAACACTCTGTGCCACATAAGAACATAAGAGGAGCCTTGTTGGATCAGGCCAATGGCCCATCCAGTCCAACACTCTGTGTCACATAAGAACATTAGAGAAGCCCTGTTAGATCAGGCCAGTGGCCCCTCCAGTCCAACACTCTGTGTCACATAAACTGATAAGAGAAGCCATGTTGGATTAGGACAATGTCCCATCCAGTCCAACACTCTGTGTCACATAAGAACATAAGAGAAGCCATGTTGGATCAGGCCAATGGCGCCTCCAGTCCAACACTCTGTGTCACATAAGTACAGAAGAGAAGCCCTGTTGGATCAGGCCAATGGCGCATCCAGTCCAACACTCTGTGTCACATAAGAACATAAGAGAAGCCATGTTGGATCAGGCCAATGGCGCCTCCAGTCCAACACTCTGTGTCACATAAGAACATAAGAGAAACCATGCTGGATCAGGCCAATGTCCCAACCAGTCCAACACTCTGTGTCACATAAGAACATAAGAGAAGCCCTGTTGGATCAGGCCAATGGCGCATCCAGTCCAACACTCTGTGTCACATAAGAACATAAGAGAAACCATGCTGGATCAGGCCAATGGCGCCTCCAGTCCAACACTCTGTGTCACATAAGAACATAAGAGAAACCATGTTGGATCAGGCCAATGGCGCCTCCAGTCCAACACTCTGTGTCACGTAAGAACATAAGAGAAACCATGCTGGATCAGGCCAATGGCGCCTCCAGTCCAACACTCTGTGTCACATAAGAACATAAGAGAAGCCATGTTGGATCAGGCCAATGGCGCCTCCAGTCCAACACTCTGCGTCACATAAGAACATAAGAGAAACCATGCTGGATCAGGCCAATGGCGCCTCCAGTCCAACACTCTGTGTCACATAAGAACATAAGAGAAGCCCTGTTGGATCAGGCCAATGGCGCATCCATTCCAACACTCTGTGTCACATAAGAACATAAGAGAAGCCCTGCTGGATCAGGCCAGTGGCCCCTCCAGTCCAACACTCTGTGTCACATAAGAACATAAGAGAAGCCCTGCTGGATCAGGCCAGTGGCCCATCCAGTCCAACAATATGTGTCACATAAGAACAGAAGAGAAGCCCTGCTGGATCAGGCCAATGGCGCATCCAGTCCAACACTCTGGGTCACATAAGAATATAAGAGAAGCCCTGCTGGATCAGGCCAATGGCCCCTCCAGTCCAACACTCTGTGTCACATAAGAACATAAGAGAAACCATGCTGGATCAGGCCAATGGCCCCTCCAGTCCAACACTCTGTGTCACATAAGAGAAGCCCTGTTGGATCAGGCCAGTGGCCCATCCAGTCCAAAACTCTGTGTCACATAAGAACATAAGAGAAACCATGCTGGATCAGGCCAGTGGCCCATCCAGTCCAACAATATGTGTCACATAAGAACAGAAGAGAAGCCCTGCTGGATCAGGCCAGTGGCCCCTCCAGTCCAACACTCTGTGTCACATAAGAACATAAGAGAAGCCCTGCTGGATCAGGCCAGTGGCCCATCCAGTCCAACACTCTGTGTCACATAAGAACAGAAGAGAAGCCCTGCTGGATCAGGCCAATGGCGCATCCAGTCCAACACTCTGGGTCACATAAGAATATAAGAGAAGCCCTGCTGGATCAGGCCAATGGCCCCTCCAGTCCAATACTCTGTGTCACATAAGAATATAAGAGAAGCCCTGCTGGATCAGGCCAATGGCCCCTCCAGTCCAACACTCTGGGTCACATAAGAATATAAGAGAAGCCCTGCTGGATCAGGCCAATGGCGCATCCAGTCCAACACTCTGGGTCATATAAGAACATAAGAGAAGCCCTGTTGGATCAGGCCAGTGGCCCCTCCAGTCCAACACTCTGTGTCACATAAGAACATAAGAGAAGCCCTGTTGGATCAGGCCAGTGGCCCATCCAGTCCAACACTCTGTGTCACAGAAGAACATAAGAGATACCATGCTGGATCAGGCCAATGTCCCATCCAGTCCAAACTTTGTGTCACTCTGTGGCCAATATATGTGTGTGTGTGTGTGTATACATACACACACACACACACATATATACACACTGTGGCTAATGTTCAACCCAAGGTTCTCCATGTTGACTCCATGTTGTCTAACGCCTCTATTGACCTAAAATTCCCGGATCACGTAACATTCAGCACCTGGGTTATGTTTCCAGATGACCCAGGAGAGGAGACACAGGCAGCATCAAGGTGGACATCTTAACAAGATGGTGTCTCCAGCACTGGGATGACTCCAGCAATTTGCCTCTGCTTGCATGATGGTGCAATGGTGAAATTCAGTCGCTTCTAGTTTTGCTGTAGGAGACGGCTGTGTCAAGACAGGCTTACGAAAGCTGAAATCGAGCACTGTGGTCCCTTTTGTCAACAGGTTCATCGGAAGATATCATGAGCCCTGCTAGATCAGAACAGGGGTCCATGTTTCACACACAGTGACCAACCAGTTGCCCTGGAGAGCCGACAAACAAGCCAGAGTGGCCAAGAATGCCTTTTCCTGCTGCTGCCACGTGGCACTAGGACCCAGAGGTTGGCTGCCTCTCTGACGGATGCTCCCCTGTAGTCGCTATGGCTGGCTGGCGGGGCAGCCACTGAGAAGGCATCTCCTACTCCGTGGATCTGTCTAACTGCCTTTTAAAGCCATTTGTTCTCTTGGCCACCACTTCCCCTCTTGACACTGAATTCTGCACTTCAAGTATTTGTTGGGTAAAGAACGATTTGCTTTTGTTTGTCCTGAACCTATTGACTGTCAAGTTCATCGGATGCCCCAGAATTCAAGTACCAGAGGAGGAGGAGGAGGAGAAGACAGGGCTCCACACCGGGCAAACCTTCAGAAACCTCCCTTGTGTTCCCTCCCCCCTTAGTTGTCTCTTTCCTAAACTGCAAAGTCCCAGTGGACTCTTCAGCCTTCTCTCAGGGGAAGGGGCCCCAGCCCCCTCATCACCTAGCTCTTCTGTCTCCTTCTGGACATGAGCTGCGCACAGGATATTCCAAACGAAGCTGCCCCAAAGATCTATATAGAGGCATGACAATGTTGGCAGTTTTATTTTCAGTCCCTTCCCCAATAACCCCTCACACAGAGCTTGCCGTTTTCACTGCTGCTGCACACTGAGCTGACATTTTCACTGAGCTTTCCACTGTAACCCCAAAGTCCTTTTCTCTCTAGGTTCAGGAAGGTCAGTGTATCAGCTCACATGTAACGTTAGTGCATCACTTTACACTTAACCCAAATGGAACTTCATTTGCCATTCGCTTCCAAGTGTAGCTCTTCACAATCCATTTTGGCTTCCCCACCACCACTCCGGCCACCATCCTGAGTCATCCGGTGTCCTCTGCAGACCTGGTCACACCACTCCTCACCCCCCCTTCCAAATATCAGAGCCAGCCAGGGCACCCAAAGCTCACAGGGGGGATGTCTGGAAGCCCACCTCTCTCAGTCAGACAGGGGAGGCTGGAGGAGGGGAGGTCAGAGGCAGCAGGGGGCAGTGGGGCTGAGGCCCAGGTGGGTCTGCCTCTCACAGTACCTGGCATCCCAGAGTGGTCCAGAATGCTGGGCCAAGGCTCTTTGTCAACAGTGGCATCCCAGGGAGCAGCTCATCCCTGTATTCGAGGATTTGAACCAGTTCCGGTTCATTTCCAGCGTTCTAGTCGCACCCCACAAAACTCTTGGTGACCTGGGATCAGGATATGCTCTCATTCGAACTTCCCCACTTGCAGTGACCTTCTTCTGCTGGGGTCCTGGCTGCAGAGGTGAGCCGGTGGTGGTGTGGTGGGATGGCAGCCCAAGGCCTGTAGAACCCGCTCCAGCCCCACCCACTGACACCTCCCTGAGCGGCTGCAGCTGGCATCAGGCGAAGGAGGGGTTTTGCACCTCACTGGCCACATTCAGATGTCGCAGCACCCCTGCTCTTCTTCCTGAGAGCTGTGCAGGCAGCGCTGTGAATTGCTCTATCTGTCTCTGCTGCCCCCCCCCCCCCCCACACACAAGGGGCGTCTGCACACACTTGCCAGTGGTTTGGGAAGTCTTCAGGCAAGCTCCACTTTGCTGGGAGCTCTGGTCCCCCGACCCCTGGCCGAGGGTGTTTCTTCTCCGTCGGGGACCCAGAGGCCAGCCTGCAGATAGTCCCTGGAGGGAGGGAGGCTGGCAGAGGAGGGAGGAGGCCGGCTGGCGGGGCTGTGGGGTGGGTTGTGCCAGGCAGGGGCTGGTGCCAGTCACGGGGGCTGAATGCAGGCATTGTGTTTGGGGCTGACCTCAGGGCTGGCGAAGGGCTCTGGTCCAGTCTGGGCCAGAGAAGAGGAGGCTCTTTTGTTGCCCTTCAGACCAGGCTTGGGATCTCTTGCCCTGCCCTTGGTGTCAAGGCCATCCTTTCCTGATGAAAGCAGCTCTGACCCAATGTGGGCAGTGGGGGGCATCAGAGCTGGACAGGAAGGAGTTGCTGCTCTGGCAGAAGGCAAGGCCTGCCCCTAGGCACCCCCCCACCCCACCCCAGTGCACAGCCCTTGCTTGAAGCCTCTCCTCTCCTCTCTTCCCCACCCCCTCCCCAGGTCTCTACATCGGCTGGCGCTGCCCTGAATACCTGTGGGACTGCTTCCGGGTGGGCGATGAGTCCAAGTGCTTCTGCGGCCACCTCCTGAAGCAGCACCAGATCTACGTGGGTAGGTGGCCAGGGGGCCCGCAAGACAGCACAGCATGGAGAATCAGGCAGAAGGCAGGCTGGCCGTGGGGCAGACCCACACGCCCTGAAATGTTCTGCTCCACCTTCACTCCTCCTTTCCTTTTCTGCCTGGCAGCCCCCCTTTCCTTGACAGGCCTGCAGCCACAGAGGGCTGGTGGGGGCTCTGCCCCCTGACCAAAGGGTGGAATTCACTGCCACAGGAGGTGGTGGCAGCTACAAGCATAGCCAGCTTCAAGAGGGGGTGAGATAAAAATATGGAGCAGAGGTCCATCAGTGGCTATTAGCCACAGTGTCCAACATGGCTTCTCTTATGTTCTTACTTCCTGGCCAGGCCCCCTGACTCGGGCCCCTGGACCCACAGCCTTCCCTTTCTGCTGCTGCCTGGGAAGCAGGTGGGGAGATTGTGAGAGGCTGGTCCTCCCTGTCCAGAGACCGGGGAGTGGGGGGGGCAGAGATGGCCCTTTGGACAGTAGGGAAGCCTCACTTGTGCCTTGCTGCTCCCAAACACAGCCTGCTAAAGACAGAGGATACCCGACAGAGAGATGTCAAATACACAGAAATGTGAGTAGCACACACCTACAATATATATTCACTTGCTCCTTATATTCAGTCGCTCATATCATAAACACAGGATACACAAAAATATATTCACAAAGTCCCAGTCCGCAAATGTCCACGGAATTCCAAAGTCGACTTGAAATGCAGTCTTCAATTCCTTGTGTGAAGTATGGAGAAAAGATGGAGACCGGTTTCGGCCACAGCTTTCTCAATTGTCACTCACAACGCAAATCACTAAATACACCTTCTCCGGTTATACAAATGATCATTCGCTAATTGGGTCCCAGTCCTACTTCACTAACGGGCAATGCCTTCCCCAAATTCCACAGCTGGTTACTACGTCCCATCTTTTCTTCTCCACTACTTCACACAAGCAATTGAAGACTGCATTTCAAGTCGACTTTGGAATTCCGTGGACATTTGTGGACTGGGACTTTGTGAATATATTTTTGTGCATACTGTGTTTATGATACGAGCGACTGAATATAAGGAGCAAGTGAATATATATTGTAGGGGTGTGCTGCTCGCATTTCTGCCGAAAGCCAGCCTGGCAAAGGTCCGACAGAGAGAGCATCAGGACCCAGCTCCCCAGCACGAATTAAATGAATGAAAGTGCCCCCTCAGAAATTGAAATGCCCCCCAACATTTGAAATCCTGGCTCTGGGCCTGGTCCTTGAGCTGGAGACCCTGCTGTGGACTGACTGGGGGGGGGGCTACTCTACTGCTCAGCCACCCTGCCCCCCATGTGCCTGACCCGCTCTTCGGGGGAGGAAATGTGGGGGGGTAGCAGCTGGCGGCTGAGGCCCTGCAGAGCCCAAGTCCCCCGAGGGCCTGCCTGTGCTTGCCCTACTTTGGCCGCCTCTCTCTCACTCTCCTGGCTGGCGGCCTTCGGAGCCCACCGCCTCCCCCTGCCCTGGGCTCATAAGAACATAAGAGAAGCCATGTTGGATCAGGCCAGTGGCCCCTCCAGTCCAACACTCTGGGTCACACAGTGGCCCCCAAAACCCCCCCAAGTGCCATCAAAGGTTCACCCTTTGGGTGAAGAAGGACTTCCTTTTATCCATTCTATTATTTATTTGTTCGATTTATATAAGCCAACTGCTCAGCAATTTCATTGAATGCCCAGGAGTTCCTGTATTGTGAGAAAGGGAGAAAAGTTCTTCTTTGTCTACTTTCTCCATCCCAGGCATAATCTTGTCAACCTCTATCATGTCACCTTGCAGTCGAAGTTTCCCCAAGCTAAAGAGCCCCAAGCATTTTAACTTTTCTTCCTAGGGAAAGTGTTCCAACCCTTTAATCATTCTAGTTGCCCTTTTCTGGACTTTCTCCAATGTTATAATATCCTTTTTGAGGTGCAGCGACCAGAACTGCACACAGTACTCCAAATGAGACTGCACCATCGATTTATACAGGGGCATTATGATACTGGCTGATTTGTTTTCTGTTCCCTTCCTAATAATTACCAGCATGGCGTTGGCCTTTTTTATTGCAACCGCGCACTGCCTTGACATTTTCAGTGAGTTCTCTACCACGACCCCAAGATCTCTGTCTTGGTCAGTCTCTGCCAGTTCACACCCCATCCACTTGTACTTGTAGCTGGGATTCTTGGCTCCAATGTGCATTGCTTTGCACTTGGCCACATCTCCAGGGGGGCGGTGGCCAGCTGCTGCCTCCCCTCTCCTCTCCTCCCCACCCCTGCCTTGCAGAGCGCCGAGCGACCGTGCCCTGCACCCTCCCGCAGTGCAAGTGCCCGACCTTCACGTTCGTCCCGTCGCGGCCCGAGGAGGTGGGCGAGTTCTGGCTGAAGAGGCGAACGGGCTTCGACCCGGCCGCCTGGCGCGCTAAGTGCCGCTGCAAGCACACGCACGAGGACCACGCGCCGCTCGGATCCCGCGCCTGCGAGGCCCCAGGTGGGTGTCGTCCGGCCCTCCTCGCGGCCTCTGGGCCAATCAGACGCCTCCTGGCGCACCGAGGAGGAAGAGGAGGGGGGGGCGCGCGGAAAAGGACACAGCGCGACAGGAGCGCTCTGCGCACCGTGGCAGCCCCGAGGGGAAATGGAGCAGGGCGTGCTTAAGAAGGGGGGGAGGTGCAGAGTGGTCAGCTGCGGCCCTGCAGTCCAAGCTGGGTTCAGGTAGCTGGCTCAAGGTTGACCTTGTCTTCCATCCTTCCGAGGTCTGTCAAAGGAGTCCCCAGCATGCGTAGAGGACTGGGGAAGGCAATGGCAAACCACGCCGTCAAAAGTCTGCCCTGAAAATGTGATGCGGCGTCACCTCCGAGTGGGAAACGACTGGTGCTTGCCCAAGGGACCTTTCCTTTCCCTTTTGACAGAGGGTGGGAGGCGCCCTGCCCCAGGGGCTGTTTCGCAGAAGGTCCTCCAGAGAGATCTATGGGAAGGAGGGGGTGTTTCCTGCCGCGCCCTAGAACCGCTGAAGGAGAAGCGCAGAGAGTGGGAGGAGGCGCCGCATTCCTGGCCCTTCTCATTCCGGCGGGGTAGCCGGGCTGCTCGGAAGCCGCCGGAGTCCGGTGCACCAGGCGGAATTCTGAGGAGCAGCTTCTCTGCGCTCACGCGCTCGCTCGCAGCCCTCCCATCCTCAGCTCCATGGGCCCGGGCTGCCTCAAGCCTTACATATGGGGGGTGGGGTGGGGCAGGGCCGAAGCTTGGGGGGGGGGGTGCTTGCCCGGGCGCCAGCGGAGGGGGTCGCCAAATTGGGTATGGAATCCATTGTATTCTATGGGACCATAAGATGGAATGGGCCCATAAGGGGCTGTCATTTTTTAATTTTGCCCCCCCTCAAAAAACATGTCGATTCGGTCCTGCGGGGGAGGGGGGGCTGGTCAGAGCCCAGATGCGTCGGAGTGCAGCGGGGCACCTTGAAGACCAACAGAGTTGCTGAATTCTGGGGAGAAGCTCCGGGGGGCATGCGCACTGCTTCAGATCCCGAGGCTCCGATGAACTTCCTTGGTCTTAAGGCGGCTGCCGCCGCCGGGGATGGACTCCAGCGTTGCTCTCTCGCTTCGGACCCACAGGGCGGCCCTGTTGAATATCAAGATGCAGGAGTCGGTGGGCGAGAAGCGCCGCTGGAAGTGGGTGAAAGCAACGGGGAGACCCGCGAAGAGCAGCGCCTGAGCAGACGAGCACAAGACTTGAGAGCTGAGTTCGAGTGCATCGGCAGCTCCAAGACCAACAAAGTTCAGTTCTGGCTCTAAGGGAGAACCGAGGGACTCAGTAGGTGTAGAAGCAGCCCACGTCTTCAGAGACGTCGTCAGGCCTTCGAGTTCCCAGGAAGGTCGCATGAGAATCTGCAGCAGGGGGCAGCTCCACAGGCCAAGCCTCTCGGCTTCCACTTGGACGCAGAATTGCATTTATTTATTTAGTTATATTTATTTATTTAGTGAATTTTCTAATTTATAATCTATTGTGATCTGTCTGGGTTTAATTGCCATTTTACACTGCTTTTAGAATGTTGTGATCCGCCCTGAGCCCATCCTTGGGAAAGGACGGACTATAAATGACCTAGAATAAATAAAATCTGTTTATAGTCCGCCCTCTCCCATGACGGGCTCAGGGCGGATGACAGGCACAGCTTTGTTGGTCTTAACGGCACCAGGGGACTCAAAGTTAGCTCTCCCGTCTGTTTGGTAACTCTTGTATTTGTATGCTAATTTGCTGCTATTCACAAGTCTCACCAATCGCTTCAATCCAATCTTAGCTCAGTTACTTCTGCATCTCGACTCTAAGCAGCCCTTTCTGGCAACTAGTCCCTCCCCTCTACCGAGAT
Source organism: Heteronotia binoei (assembly GCF_032191835.1). NCBI lineage: Eukaryota > Metazoa > Chordata > Lepidosauria > Squamata > Gekkonidae > Heteronotia > Heteronotia binoei. The sequence continues at coordinate 478,192 of NW_026800016.1, read as the reverse complement.
GTGCTGGTTGGTGGAACCGGTTTCAAGGTATCTGAAGAAGTGCGCATGCCCAGGAATTAAAAGTCGTTTTTCTTGGTGCTGCTGGACTCAAACCTTTCTCTTTAGTGGAATGCGTTTTTACGCATTGTTGGGGTGACTCGCATCTAAGTGAAATCGACGGGACTTAGAGGATCAGGAGACGTCCTCCATTGTGGTTGAGATGGTTGACTTCCTGGCCAGGCCCCCTGACTCGGGCCCCTGGGAAGCAGATTGAGAGAGGCTGGTCCTCCCTGTCCAGAGACCGGGGAGTGGGGAGGGGGCAGAGATGGCCCTTTGGACAGTAGGGAAGCCCCTCCTGTGCCTTGCTGCTCCCGCAGACAGAGGATACCTGAGAGAGAGATGTCAAAAGCGCGCGAGTAGCACACCCCTACAATATATATTCACTTGCTCCTTATATTCAGTCGCTCATATCATAAACACAGGATACACAAAAATATATTCACGAAGTCCCAGTCCGCAAATGTCCACGGAATTCCAAAGTCGACTTGAAATGCAGTCTCCAATTGCTTGTGGGAAGGAGTGGAGAAAAGATGGAGACCGGTTTCGGCCACACCTTTCTCAATCGTCACTCACAACGCAAATCGCTGCCTCCACCTTCTCCAGTTCAGGGCCGGATCTAGGGGGGGGGGGGGGGGCAGAGGGGGGTGTTTGCCCCGGGCGCCGACAGAGGGGGGGGGCGCCAAATTGGGTATTGAGCTCATTGTATTCTATGGGACCATAAAACAGAATGGCCCATAAGGGGGCACCATTGATTTTGCCCCCTCCCCCCCCCAAAGAACATGTAGATCCGGTCCTGGTCGAGTTCTACAAGTGATCATTCGCTCATTGGGACCCAGTCCTGCTTCACTAACGGGCAATGCCTCGCCCAAATTCCACAGCTGGTTCCGTCCCATCTTTTCTTCTCCACTACTTCCCACAAGGAATTGAAGACTGCATTTCAAGTCGACTTTGGAATTCCGTGGACATTTGTGGACTGGGACTTTGTGAATATATTTTTGTGCATACTGTGTTTATGATACGAGCGACTGAATATAAGGAGCAAGTGAATATATATTGTAGGGGTGTGCTGCTCGCATTTCTGCCCAAAGCCAGCCTGGCAAAGGTCCGACAGAGAGAGCATCAGGACACAGCTCCCCGGCGCGAATTAAATGAATGAAAGTGCCCCCTCAGAAATTGAAATGCCCCCAACATTTGAAATCCTGGCTCCGGGCCTGCCTGGAGGAAGGAGGGGGGATGTGGAGCGAGCGAGGCGGCGCTCCCACTTCAAGCCTTGTTCCTGGACCAGAGCTCCCCTCCTGGCACCAGGGGGGGGGGCGGCTTTCCTGCCTGCCTGGTTAGCGACAGCCCAGCCACGTGGTGCCCCCACCCCAGAAACGCCTCCCCTCCTTTGCAGCTCGGGTGCGACTTGGATCTAGACCTTGTTCATTCATGCAGAGCGGCCAAATGTCATGCGGTTCAGATTCAGATTCCGGGGAAGCAGCGTGACATCGACCTCAACTTTTCTCCCGCTCTTCCTTTCTGAAAAAGAGGCCTTCCCAGCACCTGGCGTTGCAGCGCAGGCGAGCTCACGTGCCACTGTGCCCCCCTCCGAGATCTCCCCTCCCTCCAGCTGCTGCTCTCCATACCCCACCCCCCCAGCGCACAAGCCCTCTTTTTTCCTCCACCCACCCACCCTAAAGAGCGCATCCCATCCCTAGAAGTCCAGGTGGGTTGACTTCTAGAGTTGGAAGGGACCTCTAGGGTCATCTAGTCCAACCCCCTGCACAATGCAGGAAACTCACAAACACCTCCCGCTAAATCCACAGGATCTTCATTGCTGTCAGATGGCCATCTAGCCTCTGTTGAAAAACCTCCAAGGAAGGAGAGCCCACACCACCTCCCAAGGAGGAAGCCTGTTAGAATTATATTAGAGTTGGAAGGGACCTCCAGGGTCATCTAGTTCAACCCCCTGCACAATGCAGGAAACTCACAAACACCTCCCCCTAAATTCACAGGATCTTCATTGCTGTCAGATGGCCATCTAGCCTCTGTTGAAAAACCTCCAAGGAAGGAGAGCCCACCACCTCCCAAGGAGGAAGCCTGTTCCACTGAGGAACTGCTCTAATGGTCCGGAAGTTCATAGAATCACAGAGTTGGAAGGGACCTCCAGGGTCCTCTAGTCCAACCCCCTGCACAATGCAGGAAACTCACAAACACCTCCCCCTAAATTCACAGGATCCACATTGCTGTCAGATGGCCATCTAGCCTCTGTTTAAAAACCTCCAAGAAAGGAGAGGTGGTGGCGGCCACAAGTATAGCCACCTTCAAGAGGGGTTTAGATAAAAATATGGAGCACAGGTCCATCAGTGGCTGTTAGCCACAGTGTGTGTGTATATATAAAAAAATTTGCCACTGTGTGACGCAGAGTGTTGGACTGGATGGGCCATTGGCCTGATCCAACATGGCTTCTCTTATGTTCTTATGAGAGCCCACCACCTCCCCAGGACGAAGCCTGTTCCACTGAGGAATCACTCTAACGGTCAGGAATTTCTTCCTAATTTTGAGGCAGAAACTCTTTCGATTTAATTTCAACCTGTTGGTTATGGTCCTATCTTCCAGGGCCACAGAAAATAATTCCACCCTTCAAGTACTTGAAGATGGTGATCCTATCACCTCTCAGCCGTCTCCTCTCCAGGCTAAACATGCCCAACTCCTTCAACCTTTCCTCAGAGGACTTGGTCTTCAGACCCCTCACCATCTTGGTCGCCCTCCTCTGGACCCCTTCCAGCTTGTCTAGATCCTTCTTAAAATGTGATGCCCAAAACTGAACACAAGACTCCAGGTGAGGTCTTACCAGAGCAGAGAAAAGCAATACCATCCCATCATGTGATCTCACTATACTTCTGTTGATACAGCCCAAAATTGCATTGGCCTTTTTAGCCACCGCATCACACTGTTGACTCATGTTCAGCGTAAGAGCCACTAAGACCCCTAGGTCCTTTTCGCACAGACTACTGCTAAGACAAGTTTCTCCCATCCTATAACCATGCATTGGATTTTTCCTACCTAAATGTAGAACTTTACATTTATCCCCGTTAAAATTCATTTTATTGATTTTAGCTCAGTTTGGAAGCTGCTCTCCCCCCACTGCGCCCCCACGCCCCGATGCCGGCCTGGGGCTGCCTTGACCCTCAGCTTTTCCTTTTGAAAGCCAGGGAGGGAGGGATATTTTTTTGGGGGGGGGTTCTGCAGGGCAGGGGGGCTTCAATCGTCTGGCCTCCCACCCCAGAGCCAAGGCAGGGCGGGGCGCCTGGAACCCCCACCTGTGGTGTGGGAGGAAATCCCTGCAGAAGCACCTGCTTTTTTTGCCCATGATCTTATCTCAGAAGATTTATGTGCCCCCCAAATTTGTCAGGCGGCTCAGCAGAGCCTCTGACTCTTTCCCTGTCCTTGCCACTCTGGTCTGCTGAAAAGGGCATTTCCTGACCTACATCATGCCTTCGGACTGGGATCCTGGGGCGGCCACAGGGGTGGGGGGTCCTCCGTCCAGCAAGGAGTCCCCCAAGCACCCCACTGTGGCCAAGCGGCTGCGCGGGGGGTGGGGGTGGGCTGCATAGCGAGGCTCACTTTTTGCCATGTGAGGAGCACATACACAATACAGACATTAGGGTGAAAAGAGAGAGGGGTGGGGGGCTCAGGCCCTGTGTAGGCACCCCAGGGGCTCAAATGGGAAACTCTTGATCTACCAACTGGTGCTTGTAACTTGCTGCTAAAATCGGCCTCTGGGGCACAAGATCAGAAAGTGTCAAGTGTCAGATCCGGGAATTGTGGTCCAGTTAGAGTAACGTTCCAGGTAAGTGTTATGAAAGAGAACCATTTAACACATTGAGGAACAAGACTTGCTGCTGAGGGCAAATCAGCATGGCTTCTGCCAAGGGGATCCCCACCCTTCTGGAGTTCTTTGAGCAGGCTGACAAGTGTGGGGAGAAGGGTGGTTTGGTAGAAATCATACATCTGAAGTCCTTCACAGTCCAGAGGATCCAAACCTTTGCAAACTGATCTATCTGTTGAGATCTTCCATGGAGGTCCTGCTGTACGTGCCCCGCCTTCAAAGCTGAGGTGGGGATGGCCAGAGGTGGGGCCTTCTCTGTGGAGACCCCTTGGCCCTGGAACTTCCCACTGCTGCTTACCTGAATTGTTTTAGGCAACAAAGATCTGCCTGTTCATTCAGCTGTTGAACTGCGTGCATTCTTAACAGCCTTGCTGCCCTTACGTAAGGATAAGAATGCTCTGTTGTTGCTACAAATCATGGTGCTGCCTTCACCTCCAGGTTCCAAGCCACCTTGGAAGTCGCCCACTCAAACAAAGCCCCCTCGAGCAGGTTTTTTGGAGAGGCGATGTAGAGCTGTTCTAACAAGGAAAGGAAAGGTCCCCTGTGCAAGCACCAGTCCTTTCTGACTCTGGGGTGACGCTGCTTTCACAACGTTTTCACGGTAGACTTTTTACGGGGTGGTTGGCCACTGCCTTCCCCAGTCATCTACGCTTTCCCCCCAGCCAGCTGGGGACTCCTTTGGCCGACCTCGGAAGGATGGAAGGCTGAGTCAACCTCAAGCGGGCTACCTGAACCAGCTTCCGTTGGGATCGGACTCAGGCCATGAGCAGAGGGCTCCGACTGCAGTGCTGCAGCTTCACCACTCTGCGCCAGGGGGCTCTGTTCTAATAAAGCAAGACACAAATCCATCAAGTGAAGGAAGGCCTCCACCGTGTCAGCATGCACGGGGTCACAGCAGCAGCCCTAGCCAAGGCGTGGTGCTGAGCCAGTGAGGGGCCTCCGTTGGGGTGCCCCGCCTCCAGAACTGATGCCCCATATTCTCCCCCCCCCCCAGGCTGCTCCTGCGGGGCCTTCGCCTCCAGCTTCCTGTGTGCGGCCTGCGACCGGTGCTGGGAAGAGCACGAAACCTTCTTTGAGTCGGAGGAGACGCGCCGCAAAGGGGGCCGCCCATACGGTAGGGGCCCAGCCCGGAGCTGCTGCGGCCGGCTGGAGCCCTGAATGGAGTCCCTGAAGCTGCCCTGGCCAGAGACCTCTTCAAGGCCCACCCTCCCCCCCCCAATCGGGTAGCTCTGCCATGGGCCCCCACCCCGCTCCCCCTTTGCAAGCCAAGCCCCACAGGCTCACACCCAGACCCACGGCAGGGGGATCGAGAGCAAAAGGCCTTCCCAGCGGCTTCCTCCGGAGGGGGGGGGGGGCAGCGCAGCCCAGAGCTCTCCCCTTTGGGCTGGGACAGGACCGAATCTATGTGTTTTTTGAGGGGGGGGTAAAAAAGGCACCCCCTTGTGGGCTCCCTCTGTCATTGGACCCACAGAACAGATTGGACTCCGTACTCAACGTGGTGCGCCCCCTCTGCTCCCCCCTAGATCCAGCCCTGGGCGGGAAGGTGGGGACTGCAGGCACCAGCCGGGAGGGGAGCTCTTGGCCTGGCCTGGCCCCTCACTCGGAGGCCAGAGAAGGAGGAGGCTCCAGTGGGGCATTTCTTCCATGCAGAGGCCGTTCCTCCTCCGCTTTGCTCCCCGCAGCCAGGCCTCTGCCCCACATGAAGCTTCGCCAAGTTTCATCGCCCAGCGCAGTGTGTTGTGAGCAGGCCTGCAGCTACAGGGGGGCGTGTGGGGGCACCGTCCCCTGACTTCCAGGCAGGGCCCCCTAGCTGGAGCCAGAAGAGCCCCGCACACTGCAGCTAGGGTTGCCAAGTCCAAGTCAAGAAATATCTGTGGACTTTGGGGGTGGAGCCAGGAGACATGGGGGGCGGAGCCAGGAGCCAGGGTGTAACAAGCATCATTGAACTCCAAGGGAGTTCTGGCCATCATGTTTAAAGGGACTGCACACCTTTTTAAATGCCTTCCTTCCACAGGAAATAATGGATAGGGGCACCTTCTTTGGGGGGCTCAGAGGATTGGACCTCTGGTCCAATCATCTGAAAACTTGGGGGGTATTTTGGGGAGAGGCACTGGATGCTAAGCTGAAAATTTGGTGCCTCTACCTCAAAGAACAGCCCCTCCCCCAGAGCCCCAGATATCCACGGATCAATTCTCCATCATTTCCTATGGGAAAAAGTCTCCATACAGAATAATGGGAGTTCCCAGCAGAAATTTCCCTCCCCCCCACCCCGCTTTCTAATGACCCTGAAGTGGGGGGAGGGCTTCCAAACCGGGGGATCCCCTGCCCCCACCTGGGGATTGTCAACCCTAACTGCAGCAGCAAAAGCAGCTGGTAGAGAGGAGGGAGCTGCATGGAATGGGCTGGGGGGGGACGGGATGGGTGGAGTTGCTGGCTGCAAGGTGCCGGGATGGGGGAGAGGGAGGTGGAAGGAAACCCCCCTGCTTGCATGCGACATGCAGGCCCTTCTTAGCTCCAAAGTTTTAGTGATGTCTGCCTCAGCCACTTTCAGAGCCTCCAGTTTTTGCCCCTACCTGGCAGCCGATGGGAAAGGGTAAACCCCCCCCCCCGACTTTTAAAATCCTGGCTACAGCCTTGGTTGTGAGGGGAGGGGAGCACTGAAGTAGGCCGAGAATGGCAAGGCCTCCCCCTCCAAGCAAGCAGGCTCTTGGCGTGTGCCTGGGCAGCCTCCCTTGCCACCCGGTGGCCCTTTGCGTGCGTGGAAGCCTTCCTCTTCCCCCTCCTGCCCTGGCCTCGGCCGGCTCTAACCCTCAAGCCCCCTCCCTCCCTGCCCATGCCTAGTCGGGCCGTCCCCCACCTCTGCCTCCTCCTCTCTTTCCCCAGGGGAGGCCTATTTGCCCTTTGCCGAGATGCCCGAGCTGTGCAACGCCGTGCTGACAGGGCGGCCCGAGGACGACTCCGCCTTCCAGGCTCTCCAGGCCCGGGGGGGCTTCTTCTGCCTGCCCGCCCCCTCCGGCTCACGCCCCCCTCTGCCTCTTCCCCCCTCAGGGCCCCCCCGCCGGATGCCGGAGAAAAAAGACGACAGGAAGGCCTGAGGAGGAGGAGGAGGAGAAGAGGGCGGCGGCGGCAGGAGGCCATTAAAGGAGCACTGCCTCTGCTTTTGGCACTGCCTCCGGGTGTCTGTGTGGGGGGGGCTTCCACTGCCAGCCCTTCCCTTCCCAACAGCACCCATCCCCTCCCAAGGCTGTTGTCGAAGCGCTCAGGGTGCTGAGTGGGTTGGTGGACAAGGCGAGGGACACAGCGCAAGCTGCCGGTTATTGAAAGCGAAGGGTGGCAGGCAGGACTCTGCTCTATAACACTCCCCCACATACACACACCGCTTGACTGAACGGAGAGGGAGGGAGAGAGAGAGACAGAGTCACGTTCTCCGGGTGCAGGCAGGCAGGAGTCCACAGCCAGTCCAAGGTCAAAGTCCAGGAAGTCAAGCAGGAGCCAAGTCACCAATGCAGAATCACAAACCAGAATCAGAAGTCAATGTCCAAAAGCCAAAAGGTCAGGGTGCCAAGGAAATCAAGCAGGGCAGGATCAGGAATCAGGAAGGAGCGTGGATGCAAGCCAGAGAATAGACCTGTTGCTTCCACAAGATTACCAGGTCCTGGGTGGGAGCTATATGGGAGCGACTCTGCTAAAACTCAGGGCTGAGAGACCTGAAGCATCGGCATGCCTCATGTCTTCGCTCTGAAAGTTCTTTCCGGAGCCTGCTTTGAACTCTTGAGATGGGAGGAGGGGAGCTTGGAAGAGATTGAATGTCAACAGCTGACACTGGTGCCTGGAGAGTGATTGATGGGCCAGCTGCTGTTTGTTCAGCTGAGGAACTGGCTGGCAACTCTTCCAGGTCTGTTAACCCTTCCAGCTCCTCATCAGGGCACATGACAGAGAGCCCCCGCTTCAGTTGGTTGGACTCCTCCTATCCCAAAGACCCTCTCAGCCCATGGAAACAGTGGTGAGCATCTCTCTGGAGTTACTCCCTTCAACCCCTTTCCCCGGGCCTTGCCTCCTACGTCTCTCCGGGTGGGGGTGGGAAGGAACACAGGCTCCATTCCTGTCCTGTCCTGCAGATGTCTTCAGAACGCCTTCCCTCCTGGTGGGGTTCTCCCACCCCATCCCCCTTTCGCTTTCACTTTCAATGCCCTTTCAGCCCACTTGGATGAACTGGATGTTCAGGTGTGAAGGGGCAAGGCCCACCTGCAAACAAAGGGTGAAGTCTCGAGGCAGGAGGAGGAAGGTTGCGGGCCTCACCTGCCTCGGAAATTATAGATGTTTATATACAAATGGTAGAAGTGTCTGAGGTAAAATCAGGGACTTGGAATGTTTAATGTTGGGGGGAAATATAGACACTGTGGGAATTTCAGAGACTTGGTGGAATGAGGAGAATCAGTGGGACATGGTGATTTCTGGATATAAATTATATTGGAAAGTTAGGGAGGGAAGGGTTGGAGGTGGGGTGGCTCTGTTTGTCAGAGAGTGTATACAGTCCAGTAAGATTGAGAAGGTCAGAGAATTCGTCCTTTTGAGAAATGCTTTGGGTCAAAATAGTGGGCCCAAAAGGAAGTTTAACTCTGGGAATTTGTTATCGTTCACCCAATCAAAAGATAGAGGATGATTATAAAATGATGAAAGAATTAAAGATAGCAGCTAAATGCAAAAACTGTGTCCTAATAGGTGATTTTAACTACCCACACATTGGTTGGGTCAATATGTGTTCCAGTTGGGGGAAAGAGGTTGAGTTTCTAGATGCCCGGGCAGCTCAGTCCTGAGTATTGCTGAGCAGCCCCGCTCGAGCATAGGACTAATGTGGGCAGTGCTCAGTGGCTTCCAAAGGGGAGAAGTTACACCAAGCGGGGAGGAGGAGGGAGTGAACAGGCACAAGAGAGAAGCCATCGCCATGGTGATCCTACCCATGTGTGCACCATTGGCTCGCTGCTGTAGGGGACAGGGGGAGGGACAGGGCAGTGCAGGACCGTTGGATTGGTCAGTCCATTGCACATGACCAGGAGGGGAGACGGAAAGCCTGCTCCTGAGAGGCTGGCAACCCTCTTGCGCCAACCCACTGTCAGAGACTCATGCCAATGGCAGGCAGACGGGCAGAGGCATGCGCTCCCTGGCTAGCCACAAACAAACAGGAAGCACAACGTGCAGGAGTCCATTTCCAAAGACAGCAGCTGGAATGTGCAGAAAGAGTCCCAGCAAGCAACCAAGTTCCACAGGCAACCTCCCCCCAACGCAGACTCAAAGACCCTCCGTGTCACCCTGATGCCCCCTGCTGCGTGCATGGAACTCCTTCCCCAGGGGCCATGCATCCACTCCATTAGCACCGTGGGGTTGGGCAGGCTTTTGGGCTGGCCAGCCCAGGGCATGAGGGGACTGGTAAGACAATTATATGGCTCCCTAAAGGGTCTGCAAGCTCATGCAGCGGACTTTGCTTTCTGTTTCGACATGTGTCTTTGGGATGCATCAGCTTTTTCTGTGGTGCAACTATGCACCTCTTTGGTGGGGGGTGTCTGTCAAGCCCCGAAGTTCCTAACAATGATATCCTTTGTTATTTCAAATAGATGCATTTATTAGGAGAACAGGTAGTGCTCACTGAATGTGGTCAGTGAAAAGACTGAGGCAATACAGGTTACACATTCACTATATATTTATTTATTTATTTTATTCGATTTATATCCCGCCCTCCCCACCGAGGTGGGCTCAGGGCAGCTTACAACAGAAAAAAAAAGCTAACAGAGATCAATTTAAATACATTAATAATTATACAATAAAATACATAAAAACCTAAAAATACATAAAACTCACATCGATATACACTATGCTACCTTTCCTTAAATCAGTCTTTCAAATTTTCCAGTATTCAATAATCTGATGTTCGAGATTTAATATTCAGGCATTCCAATCACAATTAATTATATGCCAACCGGAAGAGGGTTGTTTTACAGGCCCTGCGGAACTGTTCAAGGTTCCACAGGGCCCTCACCTCCTCCGGGAGCTGATTCCACCAACAGGGAGCTGCAATCGAGAAGGCCCTGTCCCTGGTCGCTTTCAGACGGGCCTCCTTTGGCCCAGGGATTGTAAGGAGGTTCTGAGACCCCGACCTCAGCACTCTCTGGGGAACATGTGGGGAGAGACGGTCCCTAAGGTAGGCAGGTCCCAGACCATAAAGGGCTTTAAAGGTCATAACCAGCACCTTGTACCGAACTCAGTATGTTATCGGCAGCCAGTGCAGTTCCCGAAGCCCTGGCTGAATGTGCTCCCGTCTAGGGAGCCCTAACAACAGCCGGGCAGCGGCATTCTGCACTAGCTGCAACTTCTGGGTTCGGCACAGGGGCAGCCCCATGTAGAGGGCATTGCAGTAGTCCAGCCTCGAGGTGACCGTTGCATGGATCACTGTTGCCAGGTCGCCATCCTCCAGGAAAGGGGCCAACTGCCTTGCCCGCCTAAGATGAAAAAATGAGGACTTGGCAGTGGCTGCTATCTGGGCCTCCATAGTTAGAGTAGGCTCCAGTAGCACCCCCAGGCTCCTAACCCTGTGCGCCGCTGACAGAGGCACACCGTCGAGGGCCGGTAAGGGAATCTCCCTCTCCGGACCACGGCAACCCAGGCAAAGGACCTCTGTCTTCGTTGGATTTAGCTTCAGCCCACTCAGCCTGAGCCATCTAGACACGGCCTGCAATGCCAGGTCCAGGTTTTCTGGGACACAGGCAGGCAGGCCATCCATAAGTAGATAGAGCTGGGTGTCATCAGCGTACTGGTGGCAACCCAGCCCATATCTCTGGGCAATCTGGGTAAAAGCGCGCATATAGATGTTAAACATCGGGGATAGAACTGTTCCCTGAGGAACCCCGCAATCCAGCGGGTACCTCCGGGACAATTCACCCCCAATTGCCACTCTTTGTCCCCGACCCTTGAGGAAAGAGGTAAGCCATTGTAAAGCCAACCCCTGAATCCCCACGTCGGCGAGACGGCAAGTCAGCAACCGATGGTCGACCATATCGAACGCTGCCGACAGGTCTAACAGCATCAGTACCGCCGAGCCGCCTCGATCCAGATGCTGCTGGAGATCATCCACCAGGGCAACCAGCACTGTCTCCGTCCCATGACCCGGGTGGAAGCCCGACTGATGGGAGTCAAGGACGGAAGCATCCTCCAGGAAACTCTGTAATTGCAACGCCACTGCCCTCTCAATGAGTTTACCCAAAAAGGGTAAATTCGAGACCGGCCGATAGTGTGCCAATTCGGCCGGATCCAATGTTGGTTTTTTTAAGAGGGGGCGGACCACTGCCTCCTTAAGAGGTGTTGGAAATTGCCCTTCCATCAGGGATCTATTTATGATATCCCGTACAGGATACCTAAGCTCCCTCTGGCAAGATTTAATAAGCCAGGAGGGGCAAGGGTCTGAATTGCAAGTTGTAGGGCGTGCAGACAAGAGGATCCTGTCAACTTCCTCCAGGCTGAGAGCGCCGAAACCATCCAGAATACAATCTGAAGACAGGCAAGGAGCCTCGGGCTCGGATACTGTCTCCAATATGGCGAGGGCGTCACGGCGGAGCGACGTGACTTTATCTGCAAAAAATTTCGCAAAAGGCTCACAGCCAATTTCCAATTGACTAACGTTGGGGCTGCCCTGTGGCAGTGTTATAAGAGTCCGAATTGTGTTAAACAATTGTGCCGGGCACGAAGTTGCAGATGCAATCTTAGCCGCAAAGTATGTTTTCTTTGCGGCTTTGACTGCCATCTCATAGGACTTCATACACTCTCTATAAGATGCTCTAGTCGCTTCGTCTCGAGTACACCGCCATTGCCTCTCTAGTCGTCTGAGTCCTCGCTTTAATTGCCGCAACTCCTGGTTATACCAGGGTGCTAGCTTTAGGCGGGGGCGCAGAGGACGTCTAGGTGCAATCTCGTCGATGGCCCTGGAGAGCCTATCATTCCAGGACTCCACCAGGTCATCGAGGGAATTGCCAGAGGGCCAGGGATCCCGTAGAGCCATCTGGAACCGTTCAGGGTCCATCTGGCTCCGCGGGTGAGCTAAAATAGGCTCGCCGCCTAAACGGGCTTGGAATGGGATATCCATACGAGCCTTAAGGGCATAGTGGTCCGACCATGGCACTGTCTGAGCAGTAATATCGTCCACTAAAATTCCCGCTGCGAAGATCAGGTCTAACATGTGCCCCGCCTGGTGAGTAGGCGTTGTAACAAACTGGGAGAGTCCTAGCGTCGCCATGGATGACACTAGGTCCATCGCCTGACTAGAGGACATGTCATCGGCATGGACATTGAAGTCGCCCAGGATCAAGAGCCTTGGGTACTCCAATGCCCAGCCTGAGGGGGCGGACCACTGCCTCCAATGCCCAGCCTGAGGGGGCGGACCACTGCCTCCTTAAGAGGTGTTGGAAATTGCCCTTCCATCAGGGATCTATTTATGATATCCCGTACAGGATACCTAAGCTCCCTCTGGCAAGATTTAATAAGCCAGGAGGGGCAAGGGTCTGAATTGCAAGTTGTAGGGCGTGCAGACAAGAGGATCCTGTCAACTTCCTCCAGGCTGAGAGCACCGAAACCATCCAGAATACAATCTGAAGACAGTCAAGGAGCCTCGGGCTCAGATACTGTCTCCAATATGGCGGGGGCGTCACGGCGGAGCGACGCGACTTTATCTGCAAAAAATTTTGCAAAAGCCTCACAGCCGATTTCCAATTGACTAACGTTTGGGCTGCCCTGTGGCAGTGTTATAAGAGTCCGAATTGTGTTAAACAATTGTGCTGGGCGCGAAGTTGCAGATGCAATCTTAGCCGCAAAGTATGTTTTCTTTGCGGCTTTGACTGCCATCTCATAGGACTTCATACACTCTCTATAAGATGCTCTAGTCGCTTCGTCTCGAGTACACCACCATTGCCTCTCTAGTCGTCTGAGTCCTCGCTTTAATTGCCGCAACTCCTGGTTATACCAGGGTGCTAGCTTTAGGCGGGGGCACAGAGGATGTCTAGGTGCAATCTCGTTGATGGCCCTGGAGAGCCTATCATTCCAGGACTCCACCAGGTCATCAAGGGAATTGCCAGAGGGCCAGGGATCCTGTAGAGCCATCTGGAACCGTTCAGGGTCCATCTGGCTCTGCGGGCGAGCTAAAATAGGCTTGCCGCCTAAACGGGCTTGGAATGGGATATCCATACGAGCCTTAAGGGCATAGTGGTCCGACCATGGCACTGTCTGAGCAGTAATATCGTCCACTAAAATTCCCGCTGCGAAGATCAGGTCTAACATGTGCCCCGCCTGGTGAGTAGGCGTTGTAACAAACTGGGAGAGTCCTAGCATCGCCATGGATGACACTAGGTCCATCGCCTGACTAGAGGTCATGTCATCGGCATGGACATTGAAGTCGCCCAGGATCAAGAGCCTTGGGTACTCCAATGCCCAGCCTGCTACGGCCTCCATCAGGGATGGTAAGGCGTCGGCTGGTGCGTTAGGCGGTCAGTACACCAGCCAAACCGCCAACCCCTCCCCAACGTCCCACGCCAAACCGGCACATTCAATGCCCCTGATCTCCGGGGGCGGGAGAGCCCGAAAGGAGTAAACCTCTCGTATGAGTATAGCCACCCCTCCCCCTCGCCTGTTAGTCCAGGACTGGTGAAAGACCGAGAATCCTGGGGGAACCAACTGGGAGAGAGCTACAGTCTCCCCTACGTGCACCCAGGTCTCAGTCACGCATGCCAGGTCCATATCCTGTTCGGACAGGAACTCCTGAAGGGTAGAAGTCTTATTATTGATGGACCTGGCATTGCATAACACCAGTGACGGAGGCGGGTGATTTACTCTGTCCCTACTACTTGCCACCGTCGGGATGGGACGTAGGCTGGATAATCTAATCTGGATATAGGATAATCTAAGCCGTTACTAATTGGCGGCAGTATTCGAACTTAAAGGTAATAAGGTTAACATAAACATTGTAACTTTCCACTACAAAGCATTCTATCAGGGACCTGTGAATAGATAAGAACTCTGGGAACCAGGGAGGGTGACACGTTACATTTCACAGAAGACACAACAGGAATTCTTTTGAGTCATAAGCAAGACCCTGCCCGAGTGCCAGGCCAGCTAAGCAGGAAATAAGAGGAGGCCAGAGGAAAGGGAGGGGCTTGACAGTGGCAGGGCCCGAAGTTCATAGGCAGCCGACTATGCCGGGACACGCCCCTGACTCCACCCCCCCTCGGGCTGGTGTAAGTCTCTCTGCTGGACTTCTGCCTGTGCTCAGGCGCAGGGCTGGGGTGTCGCTGCCCTGGGGAGGGCCCACTCAAGCAGGCCCACACCCGTGTAAGTCGCCTCCACCCCAACGTAAGTGGACTTGCGCTGTCGTAGCCCCAACTTCCACAGGCGTGGGCCTTAGTCTGCTTCCAAGGACTCCCCCCACCTTAGGATTGCACTGCCAATGACTGTGCTGTGGAGCAGATGGTCACAGAACCTACCAGGAGTGGGGCAATCCTGGACTTGGTTCTAAGTAACCATAGAGTTGGAAGGGACCTCCAGGGTCATCTAGTCCAACCCCCCGCACAAAGCAGGAAACTCACAAACACCTCCCCCTAAATTCACAGGATCCTCATTGCTGTCAGATGGCCATCTAGCCTCTGTTGAAAAACCTCCAAGGAAGGAGAGCCCACCCCCTCCCGAGGAGGAAGCCTGTTAGAATCATAGAGTTGGAAGGGACCTCCAGGGCCATCTAGTCCAACCCCCTGCACAATGCAGGAAACTCACAAACACCTCCCCCTAAATTCACAGGATCTTCATTGCTGTCAGGCGGCCATCTAGCCTCTGTTTAAAAACCTCCAAGGAAGGAGAGCCCACCACCTCCTGAAGAATCATAGAATCCTAGAGTTGGAAGGGACCTCCAGGGTCATCTAGTCCAACCCCCTGCACAAGGCAGGAAATTCACAAACACCTCCCCCTAAATTCACAGGATCCTCATTGCTGTCAGATGGCCATCTAGCCTCTGTTGAAAAACCTCCAAGGAAGGAGAGCCCACCCCCTCCCGAGGAGGAAGCCTGTTAGAATCATAGAGTTGGAAGGGACCTCCAGGGCCATCTAGTCCAACCCCCTGCACAATGCAGGAAACTCACAAACACCTCCCCCTAAATTCACAGGATCTTCATTGCTGTCAGGCGGCCATCTAGCCTCTGTTTAAAAACCTCCAAGGAAGGAGAGCCCACCACCTCCTGAAGAATCATAGAATCCTAGAGTTGGAAGGGACCTCCAGGGTCATCTAGTCCAACCCCCTGCACAAGGCAGGAAATTCACAAACACCTCCCCCTAAATTCACAGGATCCTCATTGCTGTCAGATGGCCATCTAGCCTCTGTTGAAAAACCTCCAAGGAAGGAGAGCCCACCCCCTCCCGAGGAGGAAGCCTGTTAGAATCATAGAGTTGGAAGGGACCTCCAGGGCCATCTAGTCCAACCCCCTGCACAATGCAGGAAACTCACAAACACCTCCCCCTAAATTCACAGGATCTTCATTGCTGTCAGGCGGCCATCTAGCCTCTGTTTAAAAACCTCCAAGGAAGGAGAGCCCACCACCTCCTGAAGAATCATAGAATCCTAGAGTTGGAAGGGACCTCCAGGGTCATCTAGTCCAACCCCCTGCACAAGGCAGGAAATTCACAAACACCTCCCCCTAAATTCACAGGATCCTCATTGCTGTCAGATGGCCATCTAGCCTCTGTTGAAAAACCTCCAAGGAAGGAGAGCCCACCCCCTCCCGAGGAGGAAGCCTGTTAGAATCATAGAGTTGGAAGGGACCTCCAGGGCCATCTAGTCCAACCCCCTGCACAATGCAGGAAACTCACAAACACCTCCCCCTAAATTCACAGGATCTTCATTGCTGTCAGGCGGCCATCTAGCCTCTGTTTAAAAACCTCCAAGGAAGGAGAGCCCACCACCTCCTGAAGAATCATAGAATCCTAGAGTTGGAAGGGACCTCCAGGGTCATCTAGTCCAACCCCCTGCACAAGGCAGGAAATTCACAAACACCTCCCCCTAAATTCACAGGATCCTCATTGCTGTCAGATGGCCATCTAGCCTCTGTTGAAAAACCTCCAAGGAAGGAGAGCCCACCCCCTCCCGAGGAGGAAGCCTGTTAGAATCATAGAGTTGGAAGGGACCTCCAGGGCCATCTAGTCCAACCCCCTGCACAATGCAGGAAACTCACAAACACCTCCCCCTAAATTCACAGGATCTTCATTGCTGTCAGGCGGCCATCTAGCCTCTGTTTAAAAACCTCCAAGGAAGGAGAGCCCACCACCTCCTGAGGAAGCCTGTTCCACTGAGGAATCGCTCTAACAGTCAGGAAGTTCATAGAATCCTAGAGTTGGAAGGGACCTCCAGGGCCATCTAGTCCAACCCCCTGCACAATGCAGGAAACTCACAAACACCTCCCCCTAAATTCACAGGATCTTCATTGCTGTCAGGCGGCCATCTAGCCTCTGTTTAAAAACCTCCAAGGAAGGAGAGCCCACCACCTCCTGAGGAAGCCTGTTCCACTGAGGAATCGCTCTAACAGTCAGGAAGTTCATAGAATCCTAGAGTTGGAAGGGACCTCCAGGGCCATCTAGTCCAACCCCCTGCACAATGCAGGAAACTCACAAACACCTCCCCCTAAATTCACAGGATCTTCATTGCTGTCAGGCGGCCATCTAGCCTCTGTTTAAAAACCTCCAAGGAAGGAGAGCCCACCACCTCCTGAAGAATCATAGAATCCTAGAGTTGGAAGGGACCTCCAGGGTCATCTAGTCCAACCCCCTGCACAAGGCAGGAAATTCACAAACACCTCCCCCTAAATTCACAGGATCCTCATTGCTGTCAGATGGCCATCTAGCCTCTGTTGAAAAACCTCCAAGGAAGGAGAGCCCACCCCCTCCCGAGGAGGAAGCCTGTTAGAATCATAGAGTTGGAAGGGACCTCCAGGGCCATCTAGTCCAACCCCCTGCACAATGCAGGAAACTCACAAACACCTCCCCCTAAATTCACAGGATCTTCATTGCTGTCAGGCGGCCATCTAGCCTCTGTTTAAAAACCTCCAAGGAAGGAGAGCCCACCACCTCCTGAGGAAGCCTGTTCCACTGAGGAATCGCTCTAACAGTCAGGAAGTTCATAGAATCCTAGAGTTGGAAGGGACCTCCAGGGCCATCTAGTCCAACCCCCTGCACAATGCAGGAAACTCACAAACACCTCCCCCTAAATTCACAGGATCTTCATTGCTGTCAGGTGGCCATCTAGCCTCTGTTGAAAAACCTCCAAGGAAGAAGAGCCCACCACCTCCCGAGGAGGAGGCCTGTTAGATTCATAGAAGAGTTGGAAGGGACATCCAGGGTCATCTAGTCCAACCCCCCGCACAAAGCAGAAAACTCACATACACTTCCCCCTGATCTTCATTGCTGTCAGGTGGCCATCTAGCCTCTGTTTAAAAACCTCTAAGGAAGGAGAGCCCACCACCTCCTGAAGAATCATAGAATCCTAGCATTGGAAGGGACCTCTAGGGTCATCTAGTCCAACCCCCTGCACAAGGCAGGAAACTCACAAACCCCTCCCCCTAAATCCACAGGATCTTCATGGCTGTCAGGTGGCCATCTAGCCTCTGTTTAATGCCCAAGACCTGGTGAGAGATGTAAAAGTGATTGCACAACTTGGGAAAAGTGACCATAATGTTGTTGATTTCACCATTTGTATAAATAGGGAGTTGCCCCAAAAGACCAACACAACCACTTTTAGCTTTTAAGAGGGGTAAATTCTCTGATATGAGGAGGCATGTGAAGAGGAAACTGAAAAGAAAGGTAAATAGGGTCAAAACCTTTGGGGAAGCTTGGAGGCTTTTTAAAACTACAATCCTGGAAGCTGAATGTATGACTATCTGCCCAAAGGACAGAAGTCTTGGGTGTGTGCTCGATGCAAGAAGCTCCTGGTCCTCAGGGAACGAGTTCATACCCTTGAGGCCAAGGTGACTGCCCTGGAGAAGCAGAGACGGTCAGTTAGGCACTTGGGGAAGACTCTCGGGGGCATATTAGATGAGCCCCGCTCTGAACTTGGCAGCCCCATTGCTGCCAGGGAGCGTGAGGGTCGAGAGGAAACGGCACCGTGCTGAGGATAAAGGGAATGCGCCCTCAGAAGGGACCTCTTCTTCAGTTGGTGAGTGGGAATCCTTTCGCGCCAAGGAACCACCCTGGGCAGGGAGAGGGGGGGGGGGTCTTGGTAGTTGGTGATTCAATCCTTAGGCAAGTAGACAGCTGGGTGACAAAACCGCGTACTGACCATATGGTGACTTGCCTGCCTGGTGTGAAGGTAGTGGACATTACACGTGTAGTAGATAGGCTGATAGGCAGTGCTGGAGAGGAGCCAGTGGTCGTGGTGCATGTTGGCACCAATGATGTGGGGAAATGCAGTCGTGAGGTCCTGGAGGAAAAATTTAGGCTGCTAGGCGGGAGACTTAAGGCCAGGACCTCCAAGGTTGCCTTCTCAAAAGTGCTACCTGTTCCACATGCAGGGCAGGAGAGAAAGGCACAAATTAGAAGTCTCAGCGTGTGGATGAGATGATGGTGTAAGGAGGAAGGGTTTAAGTTTGTTAGGCACTGGGATGCTTTCTGGAACAAGCGGGAGCTGTACAAAAGAGACAGTCTCCTCTTGTCCCCTGATGGAACCAAGCTGCTGGTGCTTAAAATCAAAAAGAGCAGTTTTTAAACTAAATCTTGGGGGAAAGCCGACAGGAGATGAAATGTCTCTGGTTCAGGAGGACTCTTCTCAAAGAGATGAAGGGTTGGCTGCTATTTTTCTACCGGGTAACAGATCAGAGTTTTCCACTGTGATGTGACAAACACTATGGACTGTTTGCCAGAGTCTCGAGGCGGCAGGAGGAAGGTGGCAGGCCTAGCTTGCCTGGGAAATTATAGATGTTTATATGCAAATGCTAGAAGTGTTCGAAGTAAAATTGGTGAATTGGAATGTTTAGTGTTGGGAGAAAACATGGACATTGTAGGAATTTCAGAAACTTGGTGGAATGAGGAGAATCAGTGGGACATGGTGATTCCTGGATATAAGTTATATCGGAAGGACAGGGAGGGAAGGGATGGAGGTGGGGTGGCTCTTTATTTCAGAGAGGATATACGGTCCAGTAAGACTGAGGCCAGAGAATTAGATTCCGTTTTAGAAATGCTTTGGGTTGAAATAGAGGGCCCAAAAGGAAATTTAACTATGGGAGTTTGTTATCACTCACCAAATCAAAAGAGAGAGGACAATTATAATATGATGGAAGGATTAAAGATAGCGGCTAAAGGTAAAAACTGTGTCATAATAGGTGATTTTAACTACTCGCAGATTGATTGGGTCAATATGTGTTCTGATCAAGAGAAAGAGGTTGAGTTTCTTGATGCTCTCAATGACTGTGCTATGGAGCAGATGGTCTCAGAACCTACCAGGGGTGGGGCGATCCTGGATTTGGTCCTAAGTAATGCCCAAGACTTGGTGAGAGATATAAAAGTGATTGCGCCGCTTGGGAGCAGTAACCACAATGTTATTGATTTGACCGTTTATATAAATAGGGAGTTGCCCAAAAAGACCGCAACAACTTCAATACCGGGAATGTTGGTAGAAACCATTATCAAGGACAGAATGAGTAGGCACATTGATGAACACGGGTTATTGAGGAAGACTCAGCATGGGTTCTGTAAGGGAAGATCTTGCCTCACTAACCTGTTACATTTCTTTGAGGGGGTGAACAAACATGTGGACAAAGGAGACCCAATAAATGTTGTTTTCCTTGACTTCCAGAAAGCTATTGATAAAGTTCCGCATCATCAATTCCAGAAAAGGGCAACTAGAATGATTAAAGGTTTGGAACACTTTCCCTATGAAGAAAGGTTGAAACGCTTTATACTGTTTGAATAAATAGGGAGTTGTCCAAAAAGACCGCCACAACCACGTTTAACTTTAAAAGGGGTAAATACGCTGAGATGAGGAGGCATGTGAGGAGGAAACTGAAAGGAAAGATACATACGGTCAAAACCCTTGGGGAAGCTTGGAGGCTATTTTAAACTATAATCCCATAAGCTCAGATAAAATACATACCACAAGTTAGGAAAGTCACAAACAGGCATAAGAAAAGGCCTGCGTGGTTAACAAACAAAGTAATGGAAGCTGTAAAAGATAAAAAAGGACTCCTTTAAGTGGTGGAAAACCAGTCCAAGTGAGATTAGTAAAAGGGAACACAGGCTGTGGCAAATCAAATGCAAGACTGTGATCAGGCAGGCAAAAAGGGACTATGAGGAGCATATTGCAAAAAACATAAAGACCAACAATAAAAATTTCTTCAAATATATTAGAAGCAGGAAACCAGCCAGGGAGGCAGTGGAGCCCTTGGATGACCATGGGGTAAAAGGATTACTGAAGGAGGATAGGGAAATGGCTGAGAAGCTGAATGAATTTTTTGCCTCCGTCTTCACTGTGGAAGATGAGAACTTTTTGCCCGCCCCAGAACCACTAATTTTGGAAGGGGTGTTGAAAGACCTGAGTCAGATTGAGGTGACAAAAGAGGAGGTCCTACAACTAATAGACAAATTAAAAACTAATAAGTCACCGGGTCCAGATGGCATACATCCGAGAGTTCTGAAAGAACTCAAAGTTGATCTTGTGGATCTTCTAACAAAAATCTGTAATCTTTCATTGAAATCTGCCTCCGTTCCTGAGGACTGGAAGGTAGCAAATGTCACCCCCATCTTTAAAAAGGGTTCCAGAGGAAATCCGGGAAATTACAGGCCAGTCAGTCTGACTTCAATGCCGGGAAAGTTGGTAGAAACCATTATCGAGGACAGAATGAGTAGGCACATAGATGAACACGGGTTATTGAGGAAGACTCAGCATGGGTTCTGCAAGGGAAGATCTTGCCTCACTAACCTGTTGCATTTCTTTGAGGGGGTGAACAAACATGTGGACAAAGGAGACCCGATAGATGTTGTTTACCTTGACTTCCAGAAAGCTTTTGATAAAGTTCCTCATCAAAGGCTCCTTAGAAAGCTTGAGAGTCATGGAGTAAAAGGACAGGTCCTCTTGTGGATCAAAAACTGGCTGAGTAATAGGAAGCAGAGAGTGAGTATAAATGGGCAGTCTTCGCAGTGGAGGACGGTAAGCAGTGGGGTGCCGCAGGGCTCGGTACTGGGTCCCATGCTCTTTAACTTGTTGATAAATGATTTAGAGTTGGGAGTGAGCAGTGAAGTGGCCAAGTTTGCGGATGACACTAAATTGTTCAGGGTGGTGAGAACCAGAGAGGATTGTGAGGAACTCCAAAGGGATCTGTTTAGGCTGGGTGAGTGGGCGTCAAAGTGGCAGATGCGGTTCAATGTGGCCAAGTGCAAAGTAATGCACATTGGGGCCAAGAATCCCAGCTACAAATACAAGTTGATGGGGTGTGAACTGGCACAGATTGACCAAGAGAGAGATCTTGGGGTCGTGGTAGATAATTCACTGAAAATGTCAAGACAGTGTGCGTTTGCAATAAAAAAGGCCAACACCATGCTGGGAATTATTAGGAAGGGGATTGAAAACAAATCAGCCAGTATCATAATGCCCCTGTATAAATTGATGGTGCGGTCTCATTTGGAGTACTGTGTGCAGTTCTGGTCGCCGCACCCCAAAAAGGATATTATAGCATTGGAGAAAGTCCAGAGAAGGGCAACTAGAATGATTAAAGGGCTGGAGCACTTTCCCTATGAAGAAAGGTTGAAACGCTTGGGGCTGTTTAGCTTGGAGAAATGTTGACTGCGGGGTTACATGATAGAGGTTTACAAGATAATGCATGGGATGGAGAAAGTAGAGAAAGAAGTACTTTTCTCCCTTTCTCACAATACAAGAACTCGTGGGCATTCGATGAAATTGCTGAGCAGACAGGTTAAAATGGATAAAAGGAAGTACTTCTTCACCCAAAGGGTGATTAACATGTGGAATTCACTGCCACAGGAGGTGGTGGCGGCCACAAGTATAGCCACCTTCAAGAGCGGTTTAGATAAAAATATGGAGCACAGGTCCATCAGTGGCTATTAGCCACAGTGTGTGTGTATATATAAAATTTTTTGCCACTGTGTGACACAGAGTGTTGGACTGGATGGGCCGTTGGCCTGATCCAACATGGCTTCTCTTATGTTCTTATGTTCTTATGCTTGGGGCTCTTTAGCTTGGAGAAACGTCGACTGCGGGTTGACATGATAGAGGTTTACAAGATAATGCATGGGATGGAGAAAGTAGAGAAAGAAGTACTTTTTTCCCTTCCTCACAATACAAGAACTCGTGGGCATTCGATGAATTTGCTGAGCAGACAGGTTAAAATGGATAAAAGGAAGTACTTCTTCACCCAAAGGGTGATTAACATGTGGAATTCACTGCCACAGGTGGTGGCGGCCACAAGCATAGCCACCTTCAAGAGGGGGTTAGATAAAAATATGGAGCAGAGGTCCATCAGTGGCTATTAGCCACAGTGTGTATATGTGTGTGCATGTGTATATATTTGTTTTGGCCACTGTGTGAGTGTTGGACTGGATGGGACATTGGCCTGATCTAACATGGCTTCTCATATGTTCTTATGTTCTTAAGCTCAAATAAATATATATACCACAAGTCAGGAAAGGCACAAATAGGTGTTTAAAAAAGCCTGCATGGTTAACAAACAAAGTAATGGAAGCTGCAAAAGGTAAAAAGGCTTCATTTAAGCAATGGAAAGCTAGTCCTAGTGAGGTTAATAAAAGGGAACACAGGCTGTGGCAAATCAAATGCAAGTCTGGGATCAGGCAGGCAAAAAAGGACTATGAAGAGCATATTGAAAAGGAAAAAAAAAACAAAGACCCACAATAAAGATTTCTTCAAATACATTAGAAGCAGGAAACCAGCCAGGGAGGCAGTGGGGTTAAAAGGATTACTGAAGGACAATAGGGAAATGGCTAAGAAGCTGAATGCATTTTTTGCCTCTGTCTTCACTGTGGAAGATGAGAAGTGTTTGCCCACTCCAGAATTGCTGATTTTGGGAGGGGTGTTGAAAGACCCAAGTCAGATAGAGGAGACGAGAGGGGAGGTGCTACGACTGATAGACAATTAGAAAACTGATAAATCACTAAGTCCCGATGGCATACATCCACGAGTTCTGAATGAACTCAAAGATGAACTTTTGGATCTCCTGACAAAAACATGTAATCTTTCATTGAAATCTGCCTCCGTTCCTGAGGACTGGAAGGTAGCAAACATCACCCCCATCTTTAAAAAGGGTTCCAGAGGAGATCCGGGAAATTACAGGCCAGTCAGTCTGACTTCAATACCAGGAAAGTTGGTAGAAACCATTATTGAGGACAGAATGAGTAGGCACATAGATGAACACGGGTTATTGAGGAAGACTCAGCATGGGTTCTGTAAGGGAAGATCTTGTCTCTCTAACCTATTAAGAGTTCTTTGAGGGGGTTAACAAGCATGTGGACAAAGGTGACCCAATAGATGTTCTTTACCTTGACTTCCAGAAAGCTTTTGATAAAGTTCCTCATCAAAGGCTCCTTAGTAAGGTCAAGAGTCATGGGGTAAAAGGACAAGTCCTCTTGTGGATCAAAAACTGGCTAATTTATAGGAAACAGAGTGAATATAAATGGGCAATTTTTTGAGTGGAGGGTGGTATGCAGTGTGGTACCACAGGGCTTAGTACTGGGTCTGATGCTTTTTAACTTGCTCATTAATGATTTGGAGTCAGGAGTAAGCAGTGAAGTGGCTAAGTTTGGGGATGACACAAAATTGTTCAGGGTGGTAAGAACCAGAGAGGATTGTGAGGCACTCCAAAGGGATTTCTCGAGGCTGGGTGAGTGGGCGTCAATGTGGCAGATGAGGTTCAATGTGGTCAAGTGCAAAGTAATGCACATTGGGGGCAAAAATACTATCAATACAAGTTGATGGGGTGTGAACTGGTAGAGACTGACCAAGAGAGATCTTGGGGTCGTGGTAGAGAACTCACTGAAAATGTCAAGACAGTTTGCAACTGCAATTTAAAAAGGCCAACGTTATGCTGGGAATTATTAGGAAGGGAACTGAAAACAAATCAGCCAGTATGCTGATTTATGCTTCTGCACAAATCAATGGTATGATCTCATTTGGAATACTGTGTAGAATTCTGGTCACCTCACCTCAAAAAAGATATTATAGCATTGGAAAAAGTGCAGAAAAGGGCAACTAGAATGATTAAAAGGTTGGAACTCTTTCCCTATGAAGAAAGTGCTTGAGGCTCTTTAGCCTGAAGAAATGTTGACTGAGGGGTGACAGAGGTTTGATTATGCATAGGATAGAGAAGGTAGAGAAAGAAGTTCTTTTCTCCCTTTCTCACAATACTCGTGGACATTCCATGAAATTGCTGAGCAGTCGGGTTAGAATAGATAAAAGGAAGTCCTTCTTCACCCCAAGGGTGATTAACATGTGGAATTCACTGCCACAGGAGGTGGCGGCTGCTGCAGGCATAGCCAGCTTCAAGAGGGGATTGGATCAACATCTGGAGCAGAGGTCCATCAGTGGCTAGTAGCCACAGGGTACAGATAGAACTCTCCATCTGGGGCAAAGATGCTCTGTATTCTTGGTGCTTGGGGGAGCAGAGTGGAAGGGCTTCTAGTGTACTGGCCGCAGTGATGGACCTCCTGAGGGCACCTGGTTTTTTGGCCACTGTGACACAGAGTGTTGGACTGGATGGGCCATTGGCCTGATCCAACAGGGCTCCTCCTGTGTTCTTATGTCTGGGGCAGTGATGCTCTGTATTCTTGGTGCTTGCGGGAGGGGCGGGGAACAACAGTGGGAGGGCTTGTAGTGTCCTGGCCCCACTGGTGGACCTCCTGATGGCACCTGGGGTTTTGGCCACTGTGTGACACAGAGTGTTGAAGTGGATGGGCCATTGACCTGATCCAACATGGCTTCTCCTATGTTCTTACGGCCCTGCTGGTGGACCTCCTGATGGCATCTGGGGTTTTTTTGGCCACTTTGTGACATGGAGTGGATGGGCCACTGGCCTGATCCAACATGACTTCTCTTATATTCTTATGGCCCTGCTGGTGGACCTCCTGATGGCACCTGGGTTTTTTGGCCACTGTGTGACACATGGTGTTGGACTGGATGGGTCATTGGCCTGATCTAACAGGGCTTCTCTTATGTTCTTGTGAATCTGCAGGGTTCAGCAGGTGTGATAGGGCCCCCCTCTGAGGGGATGCGAGACTTTGTCTCCCCTTTCTCTCCTCCCCCAGCCCAGCCGTTCATTGGCTACCCATTTTGGGTTGCCTGGGATGGATGGACTGGGATGGGGACCCAGTGGGAGGCTCCAGCCTGGAGCGGGGAGAGGGCCGTTTTTCCCCAGGGCCTGGCTGGAGTCCTCCCCAGG
Source organism: Heteronotia binoei (assembly GCF_032191835.1). Lineage (NCBI taxonomy): Eukaryota > Metazoa > Chordata > Lepidosauria > Squamata > Gekkonidae > Heteronotia > Heteronotia binoei. Next base: position 452,818 of record NW_026800016.1, on the reverse strand, counting down.
GGGTCTCTGTGGGCTGCTCCCCAGGCGTGCAGCATCAGGGGTGCTCTCCTGCTCCCGCAAGCAGCCCTTCCTTGAGAGGCAGCAAACCAGCGGCAGCAGCATCCCGGGATGGGCTCTCCCTCCATGGTGGTGGTGCTGCAGTGGGGGGGGGGAGCTGCCATGGGGGGGCTCCGGGGAGAGAGAGTCTGGGGTCAGAGGCCAGCACTGCAGGGCTGACTTGCAGGGGAGGGGACAGGTCCAGACCGTTTTCAGTCTGCAGGCAGCCAATCAGGAGGCTCCTCTGAGGAGGGGCTGTGTGCTCTGGCCGGCTTGGCCCACCCTGGCTGGAAGGAACCCACCTGCAGTGCCTGAGGCAGGAGGGCAGGTGCTGCTACAAAATGGCTGCCCCAGGAGGTGGAGCCAAGAAGGAAATGGCTGCCGTGGGAGGTGGAGCAGAGGCCACCTTCACCCACAAGATGAAAAAAGATGGGGAAGAAGACAGACAAGGGGGTGAGGTCACCTGGGGGGGGCGCAGATCTCCCAGAATTACCACAGACCACAGGGGTCTGTTTCCTTTGTGAAAAGGGTGGCTTTGAAGGGTGGGATGGTGGTTTTATTTCATTTCAGCAAAAAAAGGGGGGGGAGAATTCATGAGGATCTGTGCTTTGGAATCATGTTTTCTGCAGCTTGGTGTCGCCATGAAGCAGTGGGTGTCTGATTTTTGTGGTGTCAGCTGCGGCCACATACATAATGTGTGACCTGAAGCAAACCCACAAGGATCCATAAGGCTCTGTGGTTTGGAACCATGTTTTCTGCAGGATGGCATTGCCACAAATCCATGGACGCCTGATTTTTGTGCTGCAGGCTGTGGCCCTGGACATGAGATGTGATTTGATGGTGACGTTGGGGGGAACCCATGAAAAAACCCTGAGGATTCATGAGGACTGGTGCCTTGGGTTCATGTTTTTTGCACTGTTTCGGAGTTGCAAATCCGGATGCAAAGATGCATGATTTTTGTGGTGTTGCCTATAGTCTAACACAATGGTTCCCACTCTTTTTGGCACCAGGAACTGGTTTTGTGGAAGACAATTTTTCCACGGACTGTGGGGGGATGGTTTCGAGATGACACAATTGTGCACTTTATCTGCCTTAGTTTGGTGTAGTGTTAAGTCCGTGGACTCTTATCTGGGTTAACCGGGTTTGATTCCCCACTCCTTCACTTGCACCTACTGGCATGGCCTTGGGTCAGCCATAGCTCTCATAGAAGTTGTTCTTGAAAGGGCAGCTTCTGGGAGAGCTCTCTCAACCCCACCCACCTCACAAGGTGTCTGCTGTGGGGGGGAGAAGACATAGGAGATTGTAAGCTGCTCTGAGACTCTGATTCAGAGAGAATGGCGGGGTATACATCTACGGTCTTCTTCTTAGGTTCAAAGACTCTTATCTGGGAGCACGGGTTTGATTCCCCACTCCTCCACTCACAGCTGCTGGAATGGCCTTGGGTCAGCCATAGCTCTCTTATCTGGGGGAACCGGGTTTGATTCCCCACTCCTCCACTTGCAGCTGCTGGAATGGCCTTGGGTCAGCCATAGCTCTCTTATCTGGGAGAACCGGGTTTGATTCCCCAATCCTCCACTTGCAGCTGCTGGAATGGCCTTGGGTCAGCCAGAACTCTGGCAGAGGTGGTCCTTGAAAGGGCAGCTGCTGGGAGAGCCCTCTCAGCCCCACCCACCTCACAGGGTGTCTGCTGCGGGGGGGGGAGAGGATATGGGAGTTTGGAAGCCAGTCTGAGTCTCTGATGCAGAGAGAAGGGTGGGATATACATCTACGGTCTTCTTCTTAGGTTCAAATACTCTTATCTGGGAGAATGGTTTGATTCCCCACTCCTCCACTGGCAGCTGCTGGAATGGCCTTGTGTCAGCCATAGCTCTCGTAAGAGTTGTCCTTGAAAGGGCAGTTTCTGGGAGAGCTCTCTCAGCCTCACCCACCTCACAGGGTGTCTGCTGTGGGTGAAGGAGATAAAAGAGAATTGTGAGCCACTCTGAGACTTGGAGTGGATATAAATCCAGTGTATTATTATTATTACTACTATTATTGTTGTTATATTATTCTTATTCTTCTTGTTGTTGTTACATTGTAATATATAATGAAATAATTATACAACTCAAGGCCGGTTGCTAACAGGCCCCGGGGTTGGGACCCCTAGTCTAACACATAGCGGGATGGTGGGTTTATTTCATTTCAGCAATACAACCATGTTTTTGCAGTGTTGTGGCGCCGCGAATCCGTGGAGGTGTGAGCGTTGTGGTGCTGCCTACAGTCGAAGGCGGCTTCATTTCATTTCAGTGTAAGAATCATATGAATTCCTGAAGCTCTCTGGAAATCCCACCGTTACACCTCCAGCTGCCATCCGCCTCCTGGCAAGGGCACCCCCTCCCTCGCGGCCAGGGAATACCCAGAAGCGACGTCACCGCGGCAGGGCTCTCGGGGCTAGGGAGCGAGCGAGCGGGGCGGGGCCGGGGCCACCCTCCCAAGTCCCCGCAGAAGGAAGGAGAGGAGACGGGGGGCGGTCCCCTCCTTCCGCTCCGTCCCCTCCGGCTGAGGCCTCCGTCCAGCAGGGGGCGCGATCTCCCGGGCGGAGCCGCCTGGCCGCGCTGCCCAGCGCCTGCTCCTGCTCCGGGCTGCCGCCGCTGCTGCTGCTGCCCACGAGGGAGGGACGCAGGACGGTTGCAGGCATGGCGGGTGCCTTCTTCCCCAGCTGCTTCCAGGCGGGGCCCCCGGACGGGCGCGGCACGGGGCTGCTGGGCGGCTGGGGCGAGGTGGGGCCGGTGCAGCCGCAGCGCGGCCAGGGGAGCTTCGTGGGGCCCCGACGGGCGGAGGGCGAGAGCTGGGCCCCGGGGGAGCCGGCCCCCGTGCCCCTGCTGCCGCCGCCGCCTCCCGGCCCCGAGCCCCTCGCCGCCGGCCCCGCCGAAGCCCCCGACCTCCTCTACGTGGGGCAGCTGCTGCGCCCCGGCCAGCCCGCCGCCCGCGCCGCCCTCGACTTCGCCGGCCAGGTAGGGCGCGCCCCCGCGGGCTGGGGGGTGGGGGTGGGCTTCCCCTCCTCCTCCCCCCCCCCGCGGAGTCTCCCCTCCTCCTCCTCCTCCTCCTGCTCTTCCTCCTCGCAGCTGAGCCGCCTGACCCAGGAGCACCCCGACGTGACCTTCGGCGCCCTGGGCCGCCTCCTGCAGCAGCACTTCTCCCTGGCCCGGCGCTTCCTGCCCGTGAGTGCCGCCCTCTGGCCCGGCTGCAGGGGGGTGGGGGGTGGGGGGCAGCTGGGAGGGAGGGAGGGGGCAGCCCCCCCTCCTCCTCCTCGCCGGGGGATGGGATGGGGGAGCAGCAGCAGCGCCCTCGGGGCAGCCCCCCCACCCATCCACCCCCCCTTGCCAGCCCCGCACACAGCGCCTCTCTCTCCCCCCCCCCCCCCCCCGCAGATCAGCTCGCAGGGTCGAGTCCTCCGCGTGGCCCCCCTGCTGAGGGACCTGGGCGTCCAGCAGGCCAGAAGGTGGGTCAGCTCCTCTCTCTCCTCGGGCGACCCTGCCTCAGTAACCCTGGGTGGGGGTGGGGGGCAGGGCCCCCTGGCTCACTCCTGGGACGTGCCCTCCCTTCACCACTTTGGCTGGTGGACTGGCTTGTGGGGGGGATAGTTCTGCCCTCTTCACCTCCGGGCTCTGGGAGAGCCATTCTTGCCAGAGCAAGCTGGCACCCATGGGGGGGGGAGGTGGCAGAACCTGGAGGGCCCCCCTTGTTCGAGGCAGCCCAGAGCAGAGCCCCCCAAGCCGGGGGGGAGGGAGGTGGTAGAGCATGCTGTAATATGGGCGCTGCTTCCTTCTCCCCAGGAACTGCCCGGTTTTCCGGCCCTCACTGCGCCTGCACAGGTTTGCCCACCTGTGTCGAGACTGGCTCTTTGAGCTGCCCCTGGAGCTGATGGGCGAGTGGGTGCACGCAGACATGGCTGAGCAGTGGGGTCGCCTGCCCTTCGACGACACCCCCACAGGCGGGGCACTGGCGTGGGTGCCCCAGGGGGGCGGCACGGCACCGGAGCGCTCCGGGTATCTGGTGTACCCATCGGGCCAGGCCACCAACCACCTCTGTATCCTTGCAAGGACCGGGGGTGGGCAGGGTTTGCAACCCCGGGGGCTGCAGGGGTGAAGACGCTTGTGGTGGGAGGGAGGGGGAGCCCTGCCTTGGAAACCCCCCCCCACTGGCCACCTGGACAGGCAGTGAAACCCTTGCCCCTCCCCTCCCTCCTTGCCCACCCGGCCAGCGGGTTGCCTGCCTGCCTGGTGCACGGGTGGCTGAAGGGCTGTGAGTGCTCCTGGCAGGGGGTGCCCAGCGTTGGCCCCTCTCACCCTCCTCCTCAAGCTGCCTTTCCTTAGCTGCCCCTCCCAGGTTTTCAGGATGTGATTCTGCAGCCCACCAGCAAGGAGGAGGAGGAGGAGGAAGGCTCTCTGAGGCCGCGCCCTCGGGGCTCCCCTGCCCAATTTGAGCTCAACGGGGCGATTCGCCAGGTGGCAGCAGCCCACGTGGATGGCTGGAGTGAGTGCCGGCGGGGTGGGGGGAGGCTCCAAGCACCAGCCTCCCTCCACCCCTGCAGTGCTCTCATTCCGACCTCTTGGTTCTGTCCCTCTACCCACAGACTTCGTTGGGGTGCGTTCAGACCACCATTGTGGGGTGTGGAGGAAGCAAGGGGCCGCAGAGCCTGTGCCCCTCCAGGTGGTCAGCACAGACGAGGCTTGCACCTCCATCGCCCTCAGGTCAGCCCCACTGCAGGCTCGGAGGGGGGGGAGGGGAGGGGCTTGGCTGGCTGCTGCCTCTCAGGGGAGTGGGGGTGGCAGAGAGCTCCTGATGGTTGGCGGGAAAGTTGTCCTTGGGGGTGGCTCCCCCCACATTCCTGGACCTCTTCAGGGGGCCTTTGCTTGCAGAAGGCCCCATGTTCAGCCCTTGGCAGCATCATAAGAGAAGCCATGTTGGGTCAGGCCAACGGCCCCTCCAGTCCAACCCTCTGTGTCACATAAGAACATAAGAGAAGCCCTGTTGGATCAGGCCAGTGGCCCATCCAGTCCAACACTCTGTGTCACAGAAGAACATAAGAGAAGCCCTGTTGGATCAGGCCAATGGCCCCTCCAGTCCAACACTCTGTGTCACATAAGAACATAAGAGAAGCCATGTTGGATCAGGCCAGTGGCCCCTCCAGTCCAACACTCTGTGTCACAGAAGAACAGAAGAGAAGCCCTGTTGGATCAGGCCAGTGGCCCATCCAGTCCAACTCTCTGTGTCACACTGTGGCCAAAAACCCTTGGTGCCATCAGGAGGTCCATCAGTGGGACCAGGACACTAGAAGCCCTCCCACTGTTTCCCCCACCAAGCACCAAGAATACAGAGCATCACTGCTCCAGACAGAAGGACATAAGAGAAGCCCTGTTAGGTCAGGCCAACGGCCCATCTAGGCCAACACTCTGTGTCACACGGGCCAAAGAAACCAGGTGCCATCAGGAGGTCCATCAGTGGGGCCAGGACACTAGAAGCCCTCCCACTGTGCCCCTCCCCCAAGCACCAAGAATACAGAGCATCCCTGCTCCAGACATAAGAACCTAAGAGGAGCCCTGTTGGATCAGGCCAGTGGCCCATCCAGTCCAACACTCTGTCACACAGTGGCCAAAACCCCCAGGTGCCGTCAGGAGGTCCATCAGTGGGTCTAGAAGCCCTTCCACTTTGCCCCCCCAGAACCAAGAATACGGAGCATCACTGCCCCTGACAGTTCCAATAATATGCTTTGGCTAATAGCCCTTGATGGACCTCTGCTCGGGGCTGTGTGGCTCCATAATCCCCAGTTGAAGGCCCAGCCGGCTCTCCCCACCCCCTGCATTTCAGTGGCTGCCCACGTGGACTTTGCTCCGGAGTGCAGGGCTTGGTGTGGGGCTGAAATGCCGCTGCAGGGATGGCGGTTGGAACTCCCTGGGGCCCCAATTCACCGGGCGGCAGAAGACCTGCAGGCCCACCCTTCTCCTGCCTGCCCGGCCTCTTGGGAGGGGGGAGCAGACGCTTTCATGCAGCCGCCCTCTGCCCAGAACGGCTTCCCCCTCTGCTGGTCTGCACGAGGTCCTGGAGTACGATGTGTGAAGAGGCTCAGCTGGGGGCGGAGGGGGGCGCTGGAGGCCTCTTCTTCTTTTTTTACTTTCCAAAAGTTTGCTAACGGTTCCAAAAGGAGGCCTCTTCTGTTCTGCAGAGAGCTGCCCACTTTTGCAAGCTGCCTGGAGCCCGGGTGTTCAAAGCCAGAGTGGCTGCAGAAGAGATGCCCTTTGCCTCAGTTCCTCCATGGCTGACTGCCCCCTCTCTCCCTTGCAGCCCTCACCTGCCGGGCGAGGTGTCCCTTTGCACCCAGGCTGGAGCTCTGTACCTGTGGAATGTCGAGCTGGGGTGAGCTGCACCGCTGGCCTGGGAGGGGGGCTCAGAGTTAGCAAGCGAAGAGGAATCTGGCCTTTGGTGGGCTGCTGTGCTGTGGCAAAGACCGCAGAGAGGGGTCTCCTTCCATCGCTTGGCGAGGGGAGGCTGTGTGTGGGGCTGGCCCAAGAGGCTGCGGAAGCAAGCAGAGCGAGGCTCCCCAGGGCACAGCAGCCCTCGTTGGTGGCCATATTTGCAGCCTGTGGCCCTTGGCGGGTGACCTCAGACCTCGGTGCCCCTCTTCTGCCTCCCCTCCTTCCTGCCGGTTCCACGGGGCCTGAAGCTTCCCAAAGTGCAAGGGAGGGGGAGCTGCAAGGAGGCCTGGCGAAGTCCTATTGCAGGGGCGGCCAAGGGTAGCTCTCCAGATGTTTTTTGCCTACAACTCCCATCAGCCCCAGCCAGCATGGCCAACCTGGAGAGCTACCGTTGGCCACCCCTGTCCTATTGTTTTCCAAAGAGGGCTGGCGGGGGGGGGGGGGGCAGGAGTGTGGGTCCAGCCATTCCTCCCCAGATACCAGCCCTGCCCACCTGCCTCTTCTCCCAGGCTTCAGCGGCTGCACCAGGAGAGGGAGACCATGTTTTTCTGCGACCCCTCCCCTTGGCGCTGGAGCGACTTCACAGCCCACCCGCTGGTGCTGAGCTACGCAGACCGGACGGGACTGAAGGGCATCGACCGCAGGGTGAGCTCCCTGGGAGGGACGGGGTGGGGGTGCGGCTGGCCGTGCTCCCTGCTCCACCAGGGACTGTCAGGGAGGGGCCAGAACGGGGGGGCAAGGGCTGCTGTCCTCTGAGGCTTCAGGGGGTCTTTCTGGCTCCAGGCGCCTGCTGGTCACCATTTTGAACTCTTCAAGGTGGGCAGAGAAGCGGACTGCCAGCAGGGGGAGCGCCTGGTGCAGGCCAGATACCTGGGCCAGGCCGAGCCCTACCATCACCTCGTCGCCACGCAGGTAAGTGAGGGCAGGCAGGAGCCAACCCCACCAGCCAAACCCCCAAGATGCAGTTCTGGCTGCAGCCACTAGAGGCCCTTTCAAGGATAATTGCCAGAGCTCTGGCTGACCCAAGGCCATTCCAGCAGCTGCAAGTGGAGGAGTGGGGAATCAAACCCGGTTCTCCCAGATAAGAGAGCTCTGGCTGACCCAAGGCCATTTCAGCAGCTGTGAGTGGAGGAGTGGGGAATCAAACCCGGTTCTCCCAGATAAGAGAGCTCTGGCTGACCCAAGGCCATTCCAGCAGGTGCAAGTGGAGGAGTGGGGAATCAAACCCGGTTCTCCCAGATAAGAGAGCTCTGGCTGACCCAGGAAGGCCATTCCAGCAGGTGCAACTGGAGGAGTGGGGAATCAAACCCTGTTCTCCCAGATAAGAGAGCTCTGGCTGACCCAAGGCCATTCCAGCAGCTGCAAGTGGAGGAGTGGGGAATCAAACCCGGTTCTCCCAGATAAGAGAGCTCTGGCTGACCCAAGGCCATTCCAGCAGGTGCAAGTGGAGGAGTGGGGAATCAAACCCGGTTCTCCCAGATAAGAGAGCTCTGGCTGACCCAAGGCCATTCCAGCAGCTGTGAGTGGAGGAGTGGGGAATCAAACCCGGTTCCCCCAGATAAGAGAGCTCTGGCTGAGTGAGTGGAGCAGTGGGGAATCAAACCCGGTTCTCCGAGATAAGAATCTTTGAACCTAAGAAGACCGTAGATGTATACCCCACCCTTCTGTCTGAATCAGAGTCTCAGAGCAGCTTACAATCTCCTTTATCTTCTCCCCCCACAACAAACACCCTGTGAGGTGGGTGGGGCTGGAAAGGGCTTTCACAGCAGCTGCCCTTTCAAGGACAACCTCTGCCAGAGCTATGGCTGACCCAAGGCCATTCCAGCAGCTGCGAGTGGAGGAGTGGGGAATCAAACCCGGTTTTCCCAGATAAGAGTCTTTGAACCTAAGAAGACCGTAAGAACATAAGAGAAGCCATGTTCGATCGCAGATGTATACCCCGCCCTTCTCTCTGAATCAGAGATTCAAACCAGCTTACACTCTCCTTTATCTTCTCCCTCAACAAAGACCCAGTTCGCCCAGATAAGAGTCTGCGCACTTCACCACTACACCAAACTGGCTCCCACAGAAGCTGCCCTTTCAAGGACATTGTGAGGGCTCTGGCTGACCCAAGGCCATTCCAGCAGGTGCAAGTGGAGGTGTGGGGAATCAAACCTGGCTCCCCCAGATAAGAGTCCGCACACTTAACCACTACACCACTGGCTCTTGCCCCCCCCCCCGGCATGTGTTCCCACCCGTTTTCTTTTCCTCAGTTCTCTGTGTACGTGCTGGACGAGCGCTTCCCCATGGTGCCTCTTCTCCATTGGAAGCACATGATGCGCAGGCCTCCCCTCTACAGCCACTTCATGCCCGGTGGGGGGCCTGGGCGCAGCCACAAACTCCTCCTGGGCACCCACCCCTCTCAGGAGCTGCTGCTGGTGCAATACGCAGGTGTGTGCGGCAGGGCTTGGGGGGGGGGCCTGGAGGGGGAGTGGCGTCGGGGCGGGCCTGGCCCCTTGGGGGGGGGAAGCTGCATGTCCCTGGGGGCTGGCACTCACGGCTTCTTTCCACAGGTGGCGGCAGCACCCCATGGCAGCTGTGGGGTAACCCCCAGAAGCTCTTCTCCATCAGCGAGTGCCTGCCCCACTTCCCCCTGCAGGTGCCCTCGTGCCACAATGCCCTGAAGCGGCGCCTGGCCGTGCCCACCACTGGTATGTGGCAGGGCAAGAGGGAGGCAGCAGAACTGACCCCCTTTGCAGCTGTGGGGGAGGGGGAGGGGATAGTTTTGCAGGTGCCCTCTGTGCCGCCCGACCTGCCCGCTCTTCTCCCCCCCAGGCATCGCAGCCGCCGTGGACCGGCAGGGCCAGAGGGAATCGTTGCTCGTCTTCCAGCTCTCAGAGGCCGGGGACCTCTTCTACCAGCCCCTCCTCCACCACCACTGCCAGGAGGAAGCCGGCTGGGACGTCCCAGGGGGCCTTGGGGCAGAGGGACCCTGCGTGGCCCCCCCGCTGGGTGCTGCTGCTGCAGCCAGCTACCGCCGCTGGCTCAGGGCCTTTGAGCACAGCTGGCAGCGGGCTTCGGATGAGGCCCAGCGCCCCTTTACCGCCCGCCATCTTCGTCTCTTCCGCAGACTAGACTGCCGGGAGCAGCCGGGGGCTGTTGCCACCCTCCAGGAGGCCCGTCAGCGCCTGCGCCACGCCATGCAGGAGCACCGGATGCTCTGCCCCGGGGGGCCAGCCCTGGGCCCCCCTGCCCCCCCACCCCCCGTGCCGGAGGAGCCACTGGCCCGGCTCTCCGTGCTGCAGGAGCGGCTGCTGGCCTCCTGGAGGGGGGGCTGGGGCGCCTGGTGGCGGGACAGGCTGGGGCAGACCAAAGCTCAGAAGCGGCGGGAGCTGCAGAAAGAGCGGCGCCGGCGGAAGAGGGCCCGCGGCACCCCAAGCCTCTCCCTGAGCTTCACCTCCTCGCCCGGCTCCCCGTCTGCCCTCAGCGAACTGTCCCAGGGCTCCTGCATCAGCCGAGCCTCCTCTGCCGCCCCCCAGGATGAGTCCCTGCCAGGCTCCCAGGGGTCGCTGCTCTCCAGCCAGACCCTGAGCCGGCGAGGCATCCCCCGGGAGCGCCGCCGCACCCTGCGTGACTATCTGGCCATCCTGGAGCCGCCGCCGGAGCCCCCCGAGGAGGACCTGATCCTGTCGCAGCCAGCCAGCCAGCGCTCTCTCCCCCCCTCCTCCTCCCAGGGCTCTTCACAGCCCCCCCGCAGGTCCCGCATGGGCTTCTGAGGGCCCCTCGTCAGTAAAAGGCAAGTGGTGCTGCAGCCCCCAGCCTCCTGTCTCTCTCTCTTTTTTGGGGGGGGGAGCTGTGGGTTCTTGGGGTTGGGTACTCCCTCAGGTTAAGGCCTGGCGTCGCAGCAGACACACCCTCTTGATTTGCAAGGGGGCAACTCCCAACAAGCTGCAGCTGCCTCCAGAAGGGGAAAGTGAAGCCAGAGGGGCAGCCCATGGCACAGCTAGGAGGGGGGCGGGGAAAGGGGTCTGCTGCATTGGGGAGGCACCGTGGGTGGTGACCCTGGCTCCCCCCTGCATTAAGGGAGAAGGTCGTCCCCTGTGCAAGCACCAGTAAACGTTGCATCACGGCATTTTCACGGGGTGGTGGTTTGCCCTTGCCTTCCCCAGTCCTCCCCCCTCCCCAGCGAGCTGGGTCTCCCTTGACCGACCAGGGGAGGCTGGAAGGCTGAGTCATCCTGGAGCTGGCTCCCTGAACCCAGCTTCTGCCGGGCTCCAACGTTGCCTGGCCTGCAATACTGCAGCTGACCACTGCGCCACGAGGCTTCCTTGCACAGCATTGGGGGTGGGAAATGACTGGACCTTTGGGGGGAGGGGCGTTCAGCCTCCCTCCCTCTCTGGGGAGGGTCTCGGTGCCCTGAAGGCTTCAGCTGCGGGGGGGGGGGGCGGCGCCGGCGCGGCCAGGGTTAAGGGGCGGGCCTGGAGGGGGAGTGGCGTCGGGGCGGGCCTGGCCCCTCCCTCGGGGACGGCGATGGCGGCGGGGCTGCTGGGGGGGCGCGGGCGGGCGCTCTTCCTGCTGCAGCTGCTGGGGGGCTGCGGGCCCGGCCAGGTGGGGCTTGGGGGGGGGGGCGTCGCGCTGCAAGAGCCGGGCAGGCGGAGGGGAGGCGGCCTGCTTTCCTGCAGAGGCCCGGGCAGACGGGGCTGACCTCCCTCTCTCTCTGGGCTCTTGCAGGGGTCGCGGCTGGCGAGAGCCTCTTCCTCGCGGGGCGGTGGCGGGGAGGTGGAGGAGGCGCAGCGGGCGGAGGAGCGGCCCGGCCCCACCGTCTTCAGCAGGATCCTCGACGGCTCCCTGCCGGCCGACGTCCTTTACCAGGATGACCAGGTAGCGGGGGGGGGGGGGCGGCCCTCCCCTCCCTCCTTCCTTCCCTCCCTGCGGCCCGCCAGGGGGCGCCTCTGAGCCCGGGCTCTTACTTTGCTCTCGGCTTCGCCCCCCCTCTAGTGCATGGCCTTCCGCGACGTGGCCCCCAAGGCGCCCGTGCACTTCCTGGTGATCCCCCGCCGGCCCATTCCCCGCCTCAGCCGCGTGGCCCAGAGTGATGCCCAGGTGAGTCGAGGGGGCCGGGGCGGGATGCCTTTCGCCTCGGGCAGCCCCTTTTCTGAGACGGGGTGGGCACGCCTTGCTGCTTGGGGGGTCTAAAAGCAAGAGGATTGGCGCGGCTGGAGTCTTCGTCGCCCTTCACTGACTGGACATTTATGCTGTTGAACAAAGCAGGAGTCAAGCGACGCCTTTAACCAATTTTTATTTCGTTCTTAAATTGACGTTCTAAATAAAAATTGGTTGATCTTAAAGGTGAAACTTGACTCCTGCTTTGTTCAACTGCTTCAGACCAGCTGGGCTGCCCGCTTGGATCTATGGACATTTATTTATTTATTTATTTATTTAAGATTTATATCCCGCCCTTCCCACAAGTGGCTCAGGGCGGCTTCCAATAGTAGATCCAACAAAATTACAATAGTTAAACATATAAAGGGATCCGTATTTAAACCAGATAAAACAGATAAAACAGATAAAACCTTAGTTATTAATACACATTAATAAATTTATGCAGTTTGCGTGTCTGGAGGCTTGGGGAAAAATAGGAAACCTTTTTAAAAACTTCACATTAAGCATGCTTTGGAAAGACAAAAACTGACCAAGCGAGCAATGGGGGGCTTCTGTTGCTCTATTCTCAGATGTCATCAGACACCCCCTCTGAACCCCCCCACCCCACCCCGCAGTTCACACAGTTTTAGGGGGCGAAAGGTCTTTGTGGAGCTGTAGAGTTGTTCGGCACCTTCCTGCAGCCTGGGAAAGTGGGGGAGGGGCACCCGGTCTTCCAGCCACACCCAGTTGGGTTCCCTTTCAGTTTTGCGCTTGGGTTAATTTCTGCACATGGCACCAGTTCTGCTGATAAACACACTACAGACTGCAGTTCTCTGCGCACTTATTTGAGAAACAAGCCTCAGGGGGCTTAATTTACATCCGTGTAAACATGCCTAGGGCTGGCTTGAGCAGACAGAAGGGGTGTGGGGAGGTCTTCTTGACAGACTCCAGTCACTAGAGAAGGAGGCCCTTGTCCCAACCAAAGAAAGTAGCCTCTTTTTTAAAGATTTACAAATTGCAGATTGTGGCAAACTATTCTTGGTGTAAAAGAAAAGCAGCTACTGAATTGCAGACTAAAATCAGTAGAAAACCTGCGGTCTCTGCCTCTAACGGGGCAGCAGAGAGAGGGGCAGAGAGGAAGCTGCCTTGCAGAAAGTTGTGCACCAAAACTAACACTGAATCACACCCTGGTCCTCTCTGTATTTAACCTGGTGACCGACCCAGGGAGGTTGCTTTTCCCCTTGCATTTTGAGTTGTATTCTCCTGTTTTATGGCACAGTATTCATAATCAGCCTTCATGAGAGAAATTTACTTTAAATGAAGCAAACAGAAGATACACAAGCAAGAGGAAAAGCACAGACCTCACACCTTGCAATTAACACACACACGGCAATCATCATGCTTGGAAGTGTTTTGTTCAAAATGGGTTAAGCCGTCTGGTTTTCTGCTCTGCCTCCCATGCTAAAAAGAGCAGGGGAGGGAACTGGAATTCCAGTACACCCCCCACCACCACCACCTGGAGTCGGTGTCCTTCCTTCTCTGGAGAGACAGGCTTGATTGAGGGGGAACCACCTTTATATACTCAATTAAATATCCCCACACAAATCGCAGTTGTGGGTAAATGCAATCTTGGGCTGTATCAACAGTAGTCTAGTGTCCAGATCATGTGATGTGATGGTATCGCTTTACTCTGCTCTGGTAAGACCTCACCTGGAGTATCGCGTTCAATTTTGGGCACCACATTTTAAGAAGGATCTAGACAAGCAGGAACGGGTCCAGAGGAGGGCAACGAAGATGGTGAGGGATCTGGAGACCAAGTCCTATGAGGAAAGGTTGAAGGAGCTGGGCATGTTTAGCCTGGAGAGGAGGCGGCTGAGAGGTGACAGGATCACCATCTTCAAGTCCTTGAAGGGCTGTCATATAGAGGATGGGGTGGAATTGTTTTCTGTGGCTCTGGAAGGTCAGACCAGAACCAATGAGTTGAAATTAAATCAAAAGAGTTTCCGGCTCAACATTCGGAACAACTTCCTGACCATTAGACCGGTTCCTCAGTGGAACAAGCTTTCTCCTTGGGAGGTGGTGGGCTCTCCTTCCTTGGAGGTTTTTCAACAGAGGCTAGATGGCCACCTGACAGCAATGAGGATCCTGTGAATTTAGGGGGAGGTGTTTGTGAGTTTCCTGCATTGTGCAGGGGGTTGGATTAGATGACCCTAGAGGTCCCTTCCAACTCTTCTATGATTCTAACAGGCTTCCTCCTGGTGAGGTGGTGGGCTCTCCTTCCTTGGAGGTTTTTCAACAGAGGCTAGATGGCCATCTGACAGCAATGGAGATCCTGTGAATTTAGGGGGAGGTGTTTGTGAGTTTCCTTCATTGTGCTGGGGGCTGGACTAGCTGACCCTAGAGGTCCCTTCCAACTCTTCTATGATTCTATGTGTGTTTTGTTGTTGGGGGTTGTCTTGTTTTGGGAGGAACTGCCCAGGAGTGGGGAAGCAGAACTGCCATATTGGCTGGGTGCCCCCATTTTCCCAGGACTATAAAGGGAAAGGAATAGTTGAATCTGGGGCCGGGGCCTCCAGAACTCACCCCTGGGGGTGTAGACTCAGTGCCTCGCTCTCTTGCATGTGACTTGCGTCTGCATTGTTGCTCAGCCTTGCCCCAGTCGTCCCCTCGCAGTCTCTGACCTGCCCCTCCCTTCTCCCTCCCCAGCTCCTGGGGCACCTGTTGGTGGTCGCCAGCCAGACGGCAAAGGCCCAAGGCCTCGCAGACGGATACCGCGTTGGTGAGTTGCAAGCCCAAATGGCCACCCGCCAGTGCCTCTGAGTCTTCCCCTGATGGGCAGCAAATGCCCTTGCCGCTCCCCCCCCCCCCCCGTGGTGTCTCAGGGCAATTTCTTGAGTCTCCGTGCCCCAGAGTCTGTGGCTTTGTGCCCTGGCCGGGGGCAGCTGGATCTGAGGGCACGTTCCATCCCGCAGAGGGTGTGGACTCCCTCCTCTTAGCTGGAGCAAATGGACCCCACGAAGGTGACCGGGGCAGGGGGCTGGAGGGAAGCAGAGCAGAGCGCCCCCAGTTGCTCTCTATACCAGTCCCGTGCCCCAGTTGTGGCCCTGTGAACGTAGACTCCCGGCTGGACAGCTCTGCTGTTGGCAGAGGGGCTGAGCCCCAAAAGAGCTCGGAGGCAACACGGAAGTGCCCAAGCATGTCTTAACATAAGAACATAAGAGAAGCCATGTTGGATAGCCACTGATGGACCTCTGCTCCATATTTTTATCCAATCCCCTCTTGAAGCTGGCTATGCTTGTGGCCGCCACCACCTCCTGTGGCAGTGAATTCCACATGTTAATCACCCTTTGGGTGAAGAAGGACTTCCTTTTATCCGTTCTAACCTGACTGCTCAGCAATTTCATTGAGTGCCCACGAGTTCTTGTATTCTGAGAAAGGGAGAAAAGTACTTCTTTCTCTACTTTCTCCATCCCACGCATCATCTTTTAAACCTCTATCATGTCACCCCGCAGTCGACGTTTCTCCAAGCTAAAGAGACTTCCCGAGGTCCAGGCTGCCAGGCTGTGGCCGGGACTCCTTGTGGCTCTCTGCTTGCGGGGATCGTCTGCCACTCAAGACATTCCTTAGGGGCCCGGCCCCGTTGGTGGGCAATCTGTGTCCCCTAATCCCTCTTTCTCTTGCAGTGATCAACGACGGGAAGCAGGGGGCCCAGTCCGTCTACCACCTGCACCTCCATGTCCTGGGGGGCCGTCAGCTGGGCTGGCCGCCTGGCTGAACTACTGGCTCGCTTGGGAAGACCATCTGTGCAATAAAGATGTGCTCTGCTGAGATCGATCTTTGTGCAGTGATCCTTGCTTCTGGCCCAGCAGAACTGCTGTTGTGGGGGCTGGGATACCTGGCTCTGGACGGGGGCCTCCCCACTGAATTGGGCAGCCAATTGCCCCCTCCCCACATCCTGTGTGGGGCTGGGTTCTGCTGACCTTTTTCCTTTACTTCGTCCTGAGGGGGAACAAGAGTGCTAGGGGGCCTGAGCTCTCTTTCTGGCTGGGCCGGGGACCAGAGTAGCAAAAGATTCCCCTCCCCTTTCAAAAGCCAGGCAGAGGGGGAGCAAGGCTGGAAGGTTGGTGCTGACTGGGCAGGGGGGCACGGAGCAAGGAGGGGGGGCCTTTAAGCACCTGGGCCGTCCAGCTGTCTGTCCCCTGCAGCCTCCCAGATGGGCACGCCAGTTTGGTGTGGTGGTTAATGTGCGGACTCTTATCTGGGGGAACTGGGTTTGATTCCCCGCTCCTCCACTTGCAGCTGCTGGAATGGACTAGGGTCAGCCAGAGCTCTCGTAGGAGTTGTCCTTGAAAGGGCAGCTGCTGTGAGAGCCAGTTTGGTGTGGTGGTTAAGTGCGCGGACTCTTATCTTGGAGAACCGGATTTGATTCCCCACTCCATTTGCAGCTGCTGAGATGGCTTTGGGTCAGCCATAGCCCTCACATTGTCCTTGAAAGGGCAGCTGCTGTGAGAGCCAGTTTGGTGCAGTGGTTAAGTGTGTGGACTCTTATCTGAGAGAACCAGGTTTGATTCTCCTCTCCTCCATTTGCACGTGCTGGAATGGCCTTTGGTCAGCCATAGCTCTCATAGGAATTGTCCGTGAAAGGGCAGCTGCTGTGAGAGCCAGTTTGGCATAGTGGTTAACTGCGCGGACTCTTATCTGGGAAAACCGGGTTTGATTCTCCACTCCTCCATTTGCACCTGCTGGAATGGTCTTGGGTCAGCCATAGCCCTCACATTGTCCTTGAAAGGGCAGCTTCTGTGAGAGCCAGTTTGGTGCAGTGGTTAAGTGTGCGGACTTTTATCTGGGAGAACCGGGTTTGATTCCCCTACTCCTCCACTCACACCTGCTGGAATGGCCTTGGGTTAGCCATTGCTCTTGCAGGAGTTGTCCTTGAAAGGGCAGCTTCTGGGAGAGATCTCTCAGCCCCACCCACCTCATAGGGTGTCTGTTGTGGGGGAAGCGGATACAGGAGATGGTGAGCTGGTCTGAGGTTCGGAGTACAGGGCAGGATATAAATCGCAGCTGCATCAGGCGAGTGCCTTGGGGGCTTTTTGCAAGTGGGGCAGATTTGCTGGGAAATACTTGAGTGCTGCTTTGGCACAAGCTTATTTACTTTGAGTACATTTTATGTATATCCAAAACATTCTGGAAACCAAGCAGTCAAAGCCCTTCCGCACCACGGGAAGCAGATATTTCTGTAAGAAGCCAAGTAAAGAGAAATTGTGATGTCGTCAAGGTCAGAACAAAGTGACCTTCCGAACCCAGCAGAAGGGCTCCAAGTCCTGGCAGAACAAGGCCCAAGTGTGAAGGCCTTGAGGGGACGCCTGTCCCCCCCAAGAGAAGCCGGAGAGCACAGGGGACAAAGGAGGGGGGCTGCTTGTAGAGCGAGAGCCCCCCCCCCCCGGAGGCTGGGCCAGGGGAGGCAAGATGTCCGGCCCCTCAAGGCCTCTGCAGTGCCCTTTTTGAGGTACAGAGACCGGAGCTGCACCCAGTACTCCAAATGAGGCACATGCAGGACAATTAGAATATCTGCTGTCGTCTTCTCGATCCTTCTCAGAATCATGCCTGGTGTGGACTTTGCCTCTCTTCGCACAGCCAGTTTGATAGTCTTCCCCCACAGCGACAAGATCTCTTTCAATCTCCACCTCGAGCTGTTCATATCCTATGGGCTTGTTGTCGTCATCCTGGCACCGGGCATCACCTTTCACCCCGTTTGCCATGTTGCTGCAGCTCATACAGTCTTCATAGACCAATCTGCAGGAGTTTTCACTACCCTTAAGTTTTGGTATTCTCTGCAAATCTGGCCGCTATATTGCTCACCTCCACTTCCAGATCATTTATGAACAAATTAAAAGAATAGTGGCCCCAGTACTGATGCTTGTGAAGCCAACTGCTCTGTTCCCTCCATTGGGAGAACTGTGGTAAGCATCAGAAGAGCCCTGCTGGATCAGACCTGGGAGGGTCCATCTAGTCCAGCCTCCTGTCTCACACAGTAGTCAACCCATTCCTCTGGAGGGACAGCAACAGGGCAGAGGCCGAGGCCTTCCCCTGAGAAAAACATCAGAAGAGCCCTGCTGCGTCAGACCAGGGAGGGTCCGTCCAGTCCAGCCTCCTGTATCACACAGTGACCAACCAGTTCCTCTGGAGGGCCCACAACAGGGCAGAGAGGCCGAGGCCTTCCCCTGAGAAGAGCATCAGAAGAGCCCTGCTGGATCAGACCTGGGAGGGTCCATCTAGTCCAGCCTCCTGTCTCACACAGTAGTCAACCCATTCCTCTGGAGGGACAGCAACAGGGCAGAGGCCGAGGCCTTCCCCTGAGAAAAACATCAGAAGAGCCCTGCTGGGTCAGACCAGGGAGGGTCCATCTTGTCCAGCCTCCTGTCTCACACAGTGGCCAGCCAGCTCCTCTGGAGGGCCCACAACAGGGCAGAGAGGCCGAGGCCTTCCTCTGAGAAGAACCTCAGAAGAGCCCTGCTGGGTCAGACCAGGGAGGGTCCATCTTGTCCAGCCTCCTGTCTCACACAGTGGCCAGCCAGCTCCTCTGGAGGGCCCACAACAGGGCAGAGAGGCCGAGGCCTTCCTCTGAGAAGAACCTCAGAAGAGCCCTGCTGGGTCAGACCAGGGAGGGTCCATCTTGTCCAGCCTCCTGTCTCACACAGTGGCCAACCAGTTCCTCTGGGGGGCCAGCAACAGGGCAGAGAGGCCGAGGCCTTCCCCTGAGAAGAACCTCAGAAGAGCCCTGCTGGGTCAGACCAGGGAGGGTCCATCTAGTCCAGCCTCTGGAGGGCCAACAACGGCACAGAGGCCGAGGCCTTCCCTCTTTGCCCTGTTGTTAGCCTTCCAGAGGAACTGGTTGGCCACTGTGTGAGACCGGAGGCTGGACTAGATGAACCCACAGTGGACTGATCCAGCAGGGCTCTTCTAAGGTTCTTCTCAGGGGAAGGCCTTGGCATCTCTGCCGTGCTATTAGCCCTCCAGAGGAACTGGTTGGCTACTGTGTGAGACAGGAGGCTGGACTAGATGGACCCTCCCTGGTCTGTCCCTGCAGGGCTTTTCTTTTCAGGGGAAGGCCTTGGCTTTGGCATATCACTGTCCTCCTTTCATAGAATCCTAGAGTTGGAAGGGTCCTCTAGGGTCATCTAGTCCAACCCCTGCACAATTCAGGAAACTCACAAACACCTCCCCCTAAATTCACAGGATCTTCATTGCCGCCAGATGGCCAACTAGCCTCTGTTTCAAAACCTCCAAGGAAGGAGAGCCTATCACCCCCCAAGGGGAAGCCTGTTCCACTGAGGAACCGCTCTAGCAGGCAGGATGTTCTTCCTAATGTTGAGCCAGAAACTCTTTTGATTGAATTTCAACCTGTTGGTTCTGGTCCGACCTTCCGGGGCCACAGAAAACAATTCCACACCCTCCTCTCTGGGACAGCCCTTCAAGGACTTGAAGATGGTGATCCTCTCACCTCTCAGCCGCCCCCTCTCCAGGCTAAACATCCCCAGCTCCTTCAACCTTTCCTCATAGGACTTGGTCTCCAGACCCCTCACCACCTTCGTCGTCGTCCTCTGGATCCCTAGATCCTTTTCGCACACACTTCTACTATGACAAGTCTCTCCCATCCTTTGTATGCAAAAAAAAAAAAATTACCAAAGGGAAGAATATCCCCCCCCCCCCCCCCCCCGTCCTCACTCAGATGCATCCAGGCTCTGTAGTGTGGCTGCCTGCATGGTAGAAATCTTGCTTACATCAGTGCAAAAATGTTCCCTGTGTTACACGGCCACAACTGGTGCTTGCACTGCACAGGGGACTTACCTTTTACCTTTATATTGTGCAGCAGCAGGCACAAAAAGGGGGCAGCGCAACCCCCCCCCCCCCCCCCCGCTACTTGCAGCTGGGGCGCTCCCTGCAAGCGACAGATCCAAGCGCGCAGCCGTGTTGGTCTGAAGCCGTTGAACAAAGCAGGAGTCCAGTGGCACCTTTAAGACCAACCCATTTTTATTTAGAACGTAGGCTTTCCTGTGCTCTTAAGCCCACTTCATCAGACGAGGAATCCGGCACAGGGAGCAAAGCCCTACAGAGCTGAGCAGAGAAGCGGCAGGGAAGTGAAATGAGCTGGAAGGCAGGGGTTTAGAATGTAAAAGGGCACAATGACAGAACAGTAAAATTAACAAACTGAGCAAACCTTTGATCTGAGCAGCAGGAGCATGCGAAATGTTTTGCTTTGCTTGCGCATGCGAAGTAAAAACGGGTTGGTCTTAAAGGTGCCACTTGCGTCCTGCAGGCGACAGAGAAATTGTGCCACGCTGGGAAGGGCGAGAGGGCGGGACATGGTCCAGTCTCCTCCAATCCTATAAGGAGCGGCGGGGATGGGGCGGGGCTCGCGTCTCCCGCGCCAAAGACTCCTCTCCGCGAGCCCCGCCTGTGCGCATGCGTATTCCAGTTGTCCTGCCGGCTCTCCAGCGCGCATGCGTGCTGTATCCCCTTCCCGGGAAGCGCATGAGCGCTGCCCTCTTGGTCGTCTGCAGAGCGGGTGGCTGGTGAATGTGCAGGAGCGGGCGGGCAGTGCGGCCCCTGGGGCCTTTCTTCCCTCCTCCAGCCTGGAGAGACCGAGAACAAAGCGCAGCCTCTGGGCATGTGCAGAGTTCAGGTTTCTTCCAGGCTCTCCCTTGCAGTGTTGGCTGGGGGTGCTTTGCAGACGCACATTTCCCCACGAGGCTGCATGAGGTCTCTTCTTGCAGTTATCCGGGGGAGGGAAAGGAGGGGGCAGCCGGATGTGGCATGCAGAGGTTTTCTTGGGGGGAGGGGGGCTTCGCGTATGGTGGCCAACTCCAGCCGGGGGAGTTCTTGGAGATGGTGGGGGGTAGGGCTGCCAAGACCAATTCGAGAAATGTCTGGGGACTTTGGGGGCGGAGCCAGAAGCAAGCGTGTGACAAGCATCGTTGAAGGGGAGGGACGGTGGCTCAGTGGTAGAGCATCTGCTTGGGAAGCAGAAGATTCCAGGTTCAATCCCCGGCATCTCCAAAAAAGGGTCCAGGCAAATAGGTGTGAAAAACCTCAGCTTGAGACCCTGGAGAGCCACTGCCAGTCTGAGAAGACAATACTGACTTTGATGGACCAAAGGTCTGATTCAGTATAAGGCAGCTTCATATGTTCATATGAACTATAAGGGAGTTCTGACCATCACATTTAAAGGGACAGCACACCTTTTTAAATACCTTCCTTCCATAGGAAATAATGGATAAGGGGACCTTCTTTTGGGGCTCGCAGAATTTGATCCCCTGGTCCAATCGTTTTGAAACTTGGGGGGGGGGTATTCTGGGGAGAGGCACTAGATGCTATACTGAAAATTTGGTGCATCTACCTCAAAAAACAGCCGCCCCAGAGCACCTGATACCTCCAGATCAATTCCCCATTATACCCTATGAGAATCCATCTCCACCTAGGGAATCATGAAGTGACCAGCAGACATTTCCCTCCCTCCCCACCCCTGTTTCTGGCGACCCTGAAGCGAGGGATTGGCCTCTCTGCTCACGAGTTGCTGCCAACTTCTTCCAAGTAACACAGACGCTCCATCCCAAGAGGAAGCCTTTCCAAGCGGAGACTGGAGCCTCCGGAGAGAGAAAGGGACGTGGGGGCTGTGGGGGCAGGGCTTCCCCTCTGCCAGCCAGCTGGGAAAATGGGACAACCCCCCCCCCCCCGGGACCTGGGGATTGGCAAGCCTGGGGGGCGCTTGTGGGAAGGGTGGTTGGAGAAGTGCTTTCACCTACAGTCTGTTGCCTGCTATCCAGTTTGCTCTCTGGAATCCCCTTTTCCCTCCAAGGAAACTTATTTCTGTCATCTCTCCGTTCTAATCCCACTGCTCAGCAATTTCATTGAATGCCCATGAGTTCTCATGTAGTGAGAAAGGGAGAAAAGTACTTCTTTCTCTATCTTCTCTATCCCATGCATAACCTTGTAAACCTCTATCATGTCTTCCCTCAGTTGACATTTCTCCAAGCTAAAGAGCTCCAACTGTTTTAACCTTTCTTCATAGGGAAAGTGTTCCAACCCTTAATCGTTCTAGTTGCTCTTTTCTGGACTTTTCCCAATGCTATATCTTTTTTGAGGTGCAGTGTCCATAATTGTACACAGTACTCCAAATTAATTTATACAAGGGCATTATGTTACTGGCTGATTTATTTTCAATTCCCTTCCTAATAATTCCCAGCATGGCGTTGGCCTTTTTTATTGTAATCGCACACTGTCTTGACATTTTCAGTGAGTTATCTACCATGATCCCAAGATCTCTCTTGGTCAGTCTCTGCCAGTTTGTACCCCATCAACTTGTATTTATAGCTAGGATTTTTGGCCCCAATGTGCATTACTTTGCACTTGGCTACATTGAACCTCATCTGCCACGTTGACGCCCACTCACCCAGCCTCAACAGATCCCTTTGGAGTGCCTCACAATCCTCTCTGGTTCTCACCACCCTGAACAATTTAGTGTCATCCGCAAACTTGGCCACTTCACTGCTCACTCCCAACTCCAAATCATTAATGAACAAGTTAAAAAGCATGGGACCCAGTATTGAGCCCTGAGGCACCCCAGTGCTTACCATCCTCCACTGCAAAAATTGCCCATTTATATTCATTCTCTCTTTCCTATCAATTAGCCAGTTTTTGAACCACAAGAGGAATGGTCCTTTTACCCCATGACTCTTGAGCTTACTAAGGAGCCTTTAATGAGGAACTTTATCAAAAGCTTTCTGGAAGTCAAGGTAAACAACATCTATCGGGTCTCCTTTGTCCACATGTTTGTTCACCGCCTCAAAGAAATGTAACAGGCTAGTGAGGCAAGATCTTCCCTTACAGAACCCATGCTGAGTCTTCCTCAATAACCCGTGTTCATCAATGTGCCTACTCATTCTGTCCTTGATAATGGTTTCTACCAACTTTCCTGGTATTGAAGTCAGACTGACTGGCCTGTAATTTCCTGGATCTCCTCTGGAACCCTTTTGAAAGATGGGGGTGACATTTGCTACCTTCCAGTCCTCAGGAACGGAGGCAGATTTCAATGAAAGATTACAGATTTTTGTCAGGAGATCCACAAGTTCACCTTTGAGTTCTGAAAGATGTTTGTCATCCGGGCCTGGTGACTTATCAGTTTTCTAATTGTCTATCAGTCGTAGGACCTCCTCTCTCATCACCTCAGTCTGACTGGATCAGGAGGTTCATGTGGGGCAGAAGCTTTCGTGCACCTGCACAGTCCAGTGGCACCATTAAGACCAGCGAAGTTTCATTCTGGGTAGAAGCGTTTGTGTGCCTGCCTGAAACTTGGTCAGCCTGCTGCATTCCACCAGCAGAGGGTGCTCTACACGCTCTGGATGCCCACAGAATGGAGCCCTCGTTCATTCCTGCTTCCTTTGCCTTTATGGCTTTAATAAAGCAATCTTTTGACAGCATCCACGGAAGCTCTGTCTTCCTTGAGCCTCGGGGAGGGGAGGGGAGGGGAGCGTCAAAGACAGACGTGTCAGAGGCCCTTGAGGTGTTTGTCACTGACAGGATGGGCCGTGTGAGGAGTGAGATGTTATCTGTGGGACACGGGGAGGCAAGCCAAGCCCTGGAACACATCTGCCCTCTGGGATGCCCAATACCTGCTCTGTGCTCCTCCGAAGGTGGCTGAGTCTCTGCAGGGACCGCCCTGAAGCTCAGACGTCGCCATGACCTGGATAGCCCAGGCAAGCCCAAGCCTGTTGGATCTCAGAAGGTAAGCAGGGTCGGCTCTGGTGAGTGCTTGGATGGGAGACTTGCAAGGAATACCAAGGCCCGGAGGCATGGGCAGGCCTTATTCAGCCACCTCTCTGAGTATCCTCCAAGTCCCCAGTAGGGGTCAGTCACAAGATGTCACCATGACTCCCCCATGGCTGAACATTACATGCTGGCAGGCCACTCAGAGAACGAGATGAAGATCATAATTATTTATTGCTATCAAAAAAAGCCATTTCAGATGCAAAATGTTGAACACGTTTCATTGCAGAAGGAGACTAGATTTATTTATGAACTAAAAACACAGTCCTTTTGGTATGACCCAAAATGTGGACTTTACACCTTTTATAAACTGCCAGTACTTGGAGCAGGAAACCTCCCAACTGTTTCACCTGAACTTCTGCATTTGATAGACACCCAAGCAACAAGAAGACAGAGCATCCCTGCCCCAGACATAAGGACATAGGAGAAGCCATGTTGGATCACTCCAATGGCCCATCCAGTCCAACACTCTGTGTCACATAAGAACATAAGAGAAGCCCTGTTGGATCAGGCCAATGGCCCATCCAGTCCAACACTCTGTGTCACATAAGAACATAAGAGAAGCCCTGTTGCATCAGGCCAGTGGCCCCTCCAGTCCAACACTCTGTGTCACATAAGAACATAAGAGAAGCCATGTTGGATCAGGCCAGTGGCCCCTCCAGTCCAACACTCTGTGTCACATAAGAACATAAGAGAAGCCATGTTGGATCAGGCCAGTGGCCCCTCCAGTCCAACACTGTGTCACATAAGAACATAAGAGAAGCCCTGTTGGATCAGGCCAATGGTCCCTCCAGTCCAACACTCTGTGTCACATAAGAACATAAGAGAAGCCCTGTTGGATCAGGCCAATGGCCCATCCAGTCCAACACTCTGTGTCACATAAGAACATAAGAGAAGCCCTGTTGCATCAGGCCAGTGGCCCCTCCAGTCCAACACTCTGTGTCACATAAGAACATAAGAGAAGCCATGTTGGATCAGGCCAGTGGCCCCTCCAGTCCAACACTCTGTGTCACATAAGAACATAAGAGAAGCCATGTTGGATCAGGCCAGTGGCCCCTCCAGTCCAACACTGTGTCACATAAGAACATAAGAGAAGCCCTGTTGGATCAGGCCAATGGTCCCTCCAGTCCAACACTCTGTGTCACATAAGAACATAAGGGAAGCCATGTTGGATCAGGCCAATGGCCCATCCAGTCCAACACTCTGTGTCACATAAGAACAGAACAGAAGCCACGTTGGATCAGGCCAATGGCCCCTCCAGTCCAACCCTCTGTGTCACATAAGAGAAGCCCTGTTGGATCAGGCCATTGGCCCATCCAGTCCAACACTCTGTGTCACATAAGAACATAAGAGAAGCCCTGTTGCATCAGGCCAGTGGCCCCTCCAGTCCAACACTCTGTGTCACATAAGAACATAAGAGAAGCCATGTTGGATCAGGCCAGTGGCCCCTCCAGTCCAACACTCTGTGTCACATAAGAACATAAGAGAAGCCCTGTTGGATCAGGCCAGTGGCCCCTCCAGTCCAACACTCTGTGTCACATAAGAACATAAGAGAAGCCCTGTTGGATCAGGCCAGTGGCCCCTCCAGTCCAACACTCTGTGTCACATAAGAACATAAGAGAAGCCATGTTGGATCAGGCCAGTGGCCCCTCCAGTCCAACACTCTGTGTCACATAAGAACATAAGAGAAGCCCTGTTGGATCAGGCCAGTGGCCCCTCCAGTCCAACACTCTGTGTCACATAAGAACATAAGTGAAGCCCTGTTGGATCAGGCCAGTGGCCCATCCAGTCCAACACTCTGAGTCACATAAGAACATAAGAGAAGCCCTGTTGGGTCAGGCCAGTGGCCCATCCAGTCCAGCACTCTGTGTCACATAAGAACATAAGAGAAGCCCTGTTGGGTCAGGCCAGTGGCCCATCCAGTCCAACACTCTGTGTCACATAAGAACATAAGAGAAGCCCTGTTGGATCAGGCCAGTGGCCCCTCCAGTCCAACACTCTGTGTCACATAAGAACATAAGTGAAGCCCTGTTGGATCAGGCCAGTGGCCCATCCAGTCCAACACTCTGAGTCACATAAGAACATAAGAGAAGCCCTGTTGGGTCAGGCCAGTGGCCCATCCAGTCCAGCACTCTGTGTCACATAAGAACATAAGAGAAGCCCTGTTGGGTCAGGCCAGTGGCCCATCCAGTCCAACACTCTGTGTCACATAAGAACAGAAGAGAAGCCCTGTTGGATCAGGCCAGTGGCCCCTCCAGTCCAACACTCTGTGTCACATAAGAACATAAGAGAAGCCCTGTTGGATCAGGCCAGTGGCCCCTCCAGTCCAACACTCTGTGTCACATAAGAACAGAAGAGAAGCCATGTTGGATCAGGCCAGTGGCACATCCAGTCCAACACTCTGTGTCACATAAGAACATAAGAGAAGCCCTGTTGGATCAGGCCAGTGGCCCCTCCAGTCCAACACTCTGTGTCACATAAGAACAGAAGAGAAGCCCTGTTGGATCAGGCCAATGGCCCCTCCAGTCCAACACTCTGTGTCACATAAGAACATAAGAGAAGCCATGTTGGATCAGGCCAGTGGCACATCCAGTCCAACACTCTGTGTCACATAAGAACATAAGAGAAGCCCTGTTGGATCAGGCCAGTGGCCCCTGCAGTTCAACACTCTGTGTCACATAAGAAGATAAGAGAAGCCCTGTTGGATCAGGCCAGTGGCCCCTCCAGTCCAACACTCTGTGTCACATAAGAAGATAAGAGAAGCCCTGTTGGATCAGGCCAGTGGCCCCTCCAGTCCAACACTCTGTGTCACATAATACAGAAGAGAAGCCTGTTGGATCAGGCCAATGGCCCATCCAGTCCAACACTCTGTGTCACACAGTGGCCAAAACTGAGGTTCCAACATCTCCAGTGAAAAGGCCAGTCCGGAGGTGCTGTGAAAGACCTCTCTGCCTCCTGGAAACTCAGCCACTGGCAGACAGAGGGGATGTTGACAGGCAGAAGTGACGCAGGAGAATTTTCTCCCCAGTTCAGCGGGGGGGGGGGGGGGGTGCTGTTGTCTGGTTGGCCAGGAGAGGGCACTGCCTGCCCAGCGTGGAGCCGGCTCCAGCCGGGAATCCCAAGAGAAAGGATGAAAAGCCTGGGACTTTGTGGTGGAGGGGGAAAGGCAATTGGGGGATGGGGTCATGACAGAGGTTTGTGAAATTATACAGGGGGTACAAAGAGTGAGCACAGAAAAGCTTTTCTTCCTTTTCCTAAATATTGCAACTGTGGGGCTCTGGATGAAGCTGATGGGTGGTAGTGTCAGGAAGTGCTTCTTTACTCAGGCGCGATGGGTCAGGTGGAGAATCTGCGGCCAGAGGATGCGTGATGGCCACAGCCATGATGATGGGTCCTGAGCAATGGTGCCCCTGAAGGGTTTTCAAGGCAAGGGATCTCGTCTTCTCATGAAGGCGGCCAAAGGGTGACTCTCTCTGCTGAAGAGTTCTGGTTTGTAGGGAGAGCTGAGTCTGGGCTTGCCCAGAGCCCACTGATTTGCCTTTGGGCAGGCCATGTCATCCACAAAACTCTCCTCCCACACACAGTTTTCAAAAGAATCCACGTGAACCCCTGAAGCTGCCTTCTACTGACCCAGGGCCGACCCTCCTTTCATCGAAGGTGGTGTTGTCTACACAGACCAGCAGTGGCTCTCCAGGGCGAGTTCTTTCACATCACCTCTTGCCTGGTCGTTCCAGCTGGATTTGCCTGGGACCTTTTGCAAGCCAAGCAGATGCTCTGCCTGTGAGCTCCTCCCCTACATGTCCAGCTTTCTTCACTGTCCAATTTTCACACCCATGCCTAGTAATGGAGCATACCAGGGCATGAATTATCTTGATTTTAGTCTCCAGCAACACATCCTAACCCTTCAGGATCTTTTCTAGCTCCTTCCCCTCTCCACCTCCCTTTTGGTTGGTGATGAATCCATACAGGGCCGGCGCTGGGGGTTTTGCTTAAGGCAGATCCCCCCCCCCACAACTCCCTTTATGCACGTGCCGGAAGTGACATCATCGTGAGGGCGTGGGGGACGAGAGAGCAACAGGCTGCGCACAAGAGTGCTGCCACACCGCCACTCCCCCCCTACACTATGCTCTTCAGAGATTTCCAAGGAAGTGTTTTAGCAGTGCCCAGCTGCTTTGGGGCTGAAAGTGGCTGAGCAGCACCTTCCCATGAAGGCACCACTCGGCCATTTTCAACCCGAAAGCGGCCAAGAGCCACTAAAACACCACACTCTTTGGAGGCTTCCAAGGAACCCTCCAAGGAATATAGTGCACTGGGCAAAGGGGATAAGGGAGTCCCTAGCAGTGCCCCCAGGCAGACGCCTACCCCACCTACTCCCACACGCCAGCCCTGAATCCATGGAAAAGAAACAATTTCAACATCTTAACTGTCCACCTTAAAATGTGTAATTTCTCAGTAGTCAGTAATAATAATAATAATAATAATAATAATAATAATAATAATAATAATAATAATAATTTTTATTTCTATCCCGCCCTCCCCACCTCAGCAGGCTCAGGGCAGCTAACAACATTTTATAAAAACATACAGTGGTTAAAAGCCTTTAAATTTAACAATATAAAACAGTAAACACTAACTTAACAACATTAAAACAATCTAGTAAGTACAATTATTCAGCGGTATAGGTCTTCAAACCGCGTTGGCGGATCCTTAATTGCCGATCTTCTTAGCAGTCCAGGTGTGCAAGCTTAAAAAGGGCGGTCTTGCAGGCCCTGCGGAACTGATCAAGGTTCCGCAGGGCCCGCACCTCCTCGGGGAGTCGGTTCCATAGGGTAGGGGCCGCGATTGAGAATGCCCGTACCCTAGTATTCTGATATTTAGTCTCCTTCGGCCCAGGGATGGTCATTAGATTTTTCCCAACTGACCTCAGTGCTCTCTGGGGTTCATACGGGGAAAGACGGTCCCTCAGGTAGGCAGGTCCTCGGCCATATAAGGCTTTAAAGGCTTTAAGAACATAAGAGAACTTTAAGAACATAAGAGAAGCCCTGTTGGATCAGGCCAACAGCCCATCCAGTCCAACACTCTGTGTCACATAAGAACATAAGAGAAGCCATGTTGGATCAGGCCAGTGGCCCATCCAGTCCAACACTCTGTGTCACATAAGAACATAAGAGAATCCATGTTGGATCAGGCCACTGGCCCATCCAGTCCAACACTCTGTGTCACATAAGAACATAAGAGAAGCACTGTTGCATCAGGCCAACGGCCCATCCAGTCCAACACTCTGAGTCACATAAGAACATAAGAGAAGCCATGTTGGATCTGTGTCACATAAGAACATAAGAGAAGCCCTGTTGGATCAGGCCAATGGCCCCTCCAGTCCAATACTCTGTGTCACATAAGAACATAAGAGAAGCCCTGTTGGATCAGGCCAATGGCCCCTCCAGTCCAACACTCTGTGCCACATAAGAACATAAGAGAAGCCATGTTGGATCTGTGTCACATAAGAACATAAGAGTAGCCCTGTTGGATCAGGCCAATGGCTCCTCCAATCCAACACTCTGTGTCACATAAGAACATAAGAGAAGCCCTGTTGGATCAGGCCAATGGCCCATCCAGTCCAACACTCTGTGTCACATAAGAACAGAAGAGAAGCCCTGTTGGATCAGGCCAATGGCCCCTCCAGTCCAATACTCTGTGTCACATAAGAACATAAGAGAAGCCCTGTTGGATCAGGCCAATGGCCCCTCCAGTCCAACACTCTGTGCCACATAAGAACATAAGAGAAGCCATGTTGGATCTGTGTCACATAAGAACATAAGAGTAGCCCTGTTGGATCAGGCCAATGGCCCATCCAGTCCAACACTCTGTGTCACATAAGAACAGAAGAGAAGCCCTGTTGGATCAGGCCAATGGTTCCTCCAGTCCAACACTCTGTGTCACATAAGAACATAAGAGAAGCCATGTTGGATCAGCCAGTGGCCCATCCAGTCCAACACTCTGTGTCACATAAGAACATAAGAGAAGCCGTGTTGGATCAGGCCAATGGCCCCTCCAGTCCAATACTCTGTGTCACATAAGAACATAAGAAAAGCCCTGTTGGGTCAGACCAATGGCCCCTCCAGTCCAACACTCTGTGTCACATAAGAACACAAGAGAAGCCCTGTTGGATCAGGCCAATGGCCCATCCAGTCCAACACTCTGTGTCACACAGTGGCCAAAATACACACACACACACACACACACACTCTGGCTAATAGCCACTGATGGACCTCTGCTCCATATTTTTATCCAAACCCCTCTTGAAGCTGGCTATGCTTGTAGCTGCCACCACCTCCTGTGGCAGTGAATTCCACATTCTACTTTTGTCTTTTTTGGTGTTTATCTGTGACTCTGCTTTGGCACTTTTGGTTTTAACCTTAATAGGAGCCATTTTGAGTCGTCTTCAGTCTTTTCTGTCAATAAAGTGTTGTCATTTGCATATCTCAAATTAACATTCTTTCCACCACTTTTCACTCCGCCTTCATCTAAATCGAATCCAGCTTTCCTTATATATGTTCTGCATATATACTGAAGAGATAAGGAGATAAAATACATCCTTGTTTGATCTCTTTGCCCACTGGGAGCCCTTCTGTTTCTCCATGTTCTGTCCTAACAGCAGTCTCTTGTCCAGAGTGCAGGTTGCACATCAGGTAGTCAGATCTTGTGGCCCACCCATTCTTTTAAATAAGAAACAGCGATAGATTTTATGGTTCACACAGTTGAAAGCTTTGCTGTGATCTATAAAACACACACTTATTTTCTTCTGAAATTCGCTGGCACGCTCCAGTCGGTTAGCCAGATGACCTCTAGTGTCTTTTCCTTTTCTGAATCTAGCTTGAGCATCTGGTATTTCTTGTTCCATAGATGACAACATTGTTGAAAGATTCTAAGCATCACTTTTCTCACTTGAGCAATCAGTCCGATGGCTGGGGCAGTCTTTGACATCTCCTTTTTAAAAACTGGAATGGAATTGAGTGTTTCCAGTCTGTGTGGATAGATCCATCCATCCAGGTGGGCAGCCGTGTTGGTCCAAAGCAGCAGGTTCAAGCGTGAGTCCAGGGGTGCCTTGAAGACCAGCCAAGTTTAATTCTGGCTATACGGTTTCAGGTGCATGTGCACTTCTTCAGATCACACAGAACACTTTATAGCCAGCATGAAAGTTGGCTGGTCTTCAGCTCACACTTTGTCCCAGTAGGTGGGCCGTTGTTTTGTTTTCCCTGTTTGTTGCTGGCATATTCTTGCCAGACTCCATTCCCACGGCTGGGAAGAGCTCAGGTGGTGTCCTGGTTGCTGCTGGGGCCTGGTTTCTCTCGCTTCCCCTTCTAGAATGGCGGGCTCCCCCTCAGAAGGGTTCTGCCGTCCTTCCCTCTCTTTTGTCCCCATGGCTTCTTTACTTTGTCCTGATCAGACACTTTCCCTTCGATTCCTGGGCCTTGTGGAACAGGCCTCTTTTTATCCCCTTTTTGTTGTCCCTTCTGTGGTTATTATAGGAGTTCTTTTTTCCTGAAAAGCTGCACTCAGAACGCAGCTTTCATATTTTTCACCTTTCATTTGTGCTTCTTATCAGCCCTGTTTGGCAACTGCTTGGCCAGTGGGTGAGACTGGAGGCTGGACCAGACGGGAGGCAACAGGCTGTTCGTCTGTAAAAAGGCAGAGAATGCCCTCGGCCAATGCCTTCCTTCAGTCCGCAGAGGACGTTTGTGCCTCCCCCACTGCCAGAGGGGCCCTCCTGGTCTCCCTGAGTCCCCCCCCCCAAGCCACTGCCTCCTCCTTCTCTCGGCTTGCAGCTTCCCTTGCCTAACCCATGGGCTAAATTTAACACCCCGCTGCGCCCAAACTTCCCCTCTCCCCTGGCACAGAGGATGGCCTCTGGAGGGGGGCTCTGGCAGGGTGCTCCAACCACAGACTCCTGCTGCCCGAAGAAGGCCTCCTTTGTTCCCCTGGAAAGTGCGGCTGGGTGGGGGGCCGCTAGGTGGCTCTCCTGAGCTACAGAGTGGGGGTCCAGTGGGAAGAGGGCAGCCCAGAGAGAGAGAGGGAGGGAGGGAGTTTGTGTCTGCTGCTCCCCCACTGTCATGCTTGATGGGTGGGTGCAAGTCCACAAACACCGCTGGGAGAGGGGGAGGCTCCTGGAGCCTGTCTGCTGCGGCTCTTCCTTTCCATGCATGGGGGGGGGGGGGAGTCAAGGGAACTGGCCCTGAGCTTCCCTCTGGATGGTCCCTGCCCATGCATGGCCTTTAATCTGCCTCACACAACAAATTCTGAACCCTGCAGGCAGCTCCACCTGCACCAGATTTTTTTTTTGGGGGGGGGGGGGAATTAAAATACAGCCCTGGGCCATATGCAGAGAACGAAGGGAACTGGGTTGGAAAGGCCAGGCTTGCTAGGTCTCTGTGGCAGGGGAGGGGCTGGCACTGGGCCCACCCCCCACCCTCCCGCCTCTGAGGCAGTTCGGGTCGCAGAACTCGACATCGATCTCTGCTCCAACCAGTGGAGTCATTTCTATTTTGCAAATTTCCATGCCTGGAAGGTCAGCCCACCCACATTCCAGCCACCTCAAAACACACTCAGGAGAGTGCAGGTGGACGGTAGCTCTCCAGATGTTTTTGCCTACAACTTCCATCAGCCTCAGCCAGGATGGCCAATGGCTGGGGCTGATGGGAGTTGTAGGCAAAAAGCATCTGGAGAGCTACCATTGGCCACCCCTGAAGAGGATGGTGTGGAATTGTTTTCTGTGGTCCCAGAAGGTAGGACCAGAACCAAGGGGTTGCAATTAAATCAAAAGAGTTTCCAGCTCAACATTAGGAAGAACTTCCTGACCGTTAGAGCGGTTCCTCAGTGGAACAGGCTTCCTCCTTGGGAGGTGGTGGGCTCTCCTTCCTTGGAGGTTTCTAAACAGACGCTAGATGGCCATCTGACAGCAATGGAGATCCTGTGAATTTAGGGGGAGGTGCTTGTGAGTTTCCTGCATTGTGCAGGGGGTTGGACTAGATGACCCTGGAGGACCCTTCCAACTCTAGGATTCTATGAACTTCCTCACCGTTAGAGCGGTTCCTCAGTGGAACAGGCTTCCTCCTTGGGAGGTGGTGGGCTCTCCTTCCTTGGAGGTTTTTCTACAGAGGCTGGATGGCCATCTGACAGCAATGAAGATCCTGTGAATTTAGGGGGCGATGTTTGTGAGTTTCCTGTGTTGTGCAGGGGATTGGGCTAGATGACCCTGGAGGGCCCTTCCAACTCTAGGATTCTATGAACTTCCTCACCGTTAGAATGGTTCCTCAGTGGAACAGGCTTCCTCCTCGGGAGGTGGTGGGCTCTCCTTCCTTGGAGGTTTTTCAGCAGAGGCTGGATGGCCATCTAACAGCAATGAGGATCCTGTGAATTTAGGGGGAGATGTTTGTGAGTTTCCTGTGTTGTGCAGGGGGTTGGGCTAGATGACCCTGGAGGTCCCTTCCAACTCTAGGATTCTAACTGAAACAGTTGATGAAACAAGATATTTTGGTTGAACTAGGTAGGAAGACTGCCCAGGTGAAACAGGATTTCCCCTTTTCTGTGGTGTGTCTTGCCTCGGCCTGCTGCTGGGGAAGGCCTGGTCCCCTCCGATAGACAAAAATGGCCGGGCAGTGAGGAGACTGTCTTTGCTGGCCACGTTGACTTCCCTTCTGAAAGCAAAAACCCTGCTGGTCTTCTAGATGACGAGAACCAAGCGTGGGGACTAATGGAGGCTTAGGATTTAATGGGCTCTCCTTTGTATTTATTTGCTTTTTAAAAATTGAAAGAGAACAGAAAGAACAGGGCTCGTGAGGCACAAGGCGACCATCAATGCATGACAACCGCTCAGTTGTTCCAGACCCGGGGATGAGGGTGGGGGGGGGAGTGGCAGCAGCAAAGGAGATCTCCAGCAGCAGGAACTCCCCCCCAACGCCTCTGCCAGGAGCTCTGGTGTGGATGTGCTGTTGGCCACAGCAGAGGTGGGCGGGTGGGTGTCTCCCACCCCAACCCTTGCCTCTTGCAGGCTCCTGCTAAGAATAGCCAGGGCGGAGGGGGGGGGATTGTGCCGCAGGTGGCCCCGGGTGTGTTCCTTGAGCCCTGCTGGGCCTGGTCCAGAGCACTGCTCTTCTCTCCGTCAAGGACAACCGATGGCCAGGCACTGCTGCTCCCCTCCGAGCTGTTTGCTTCAGTGTTATGCAAAATGGCAGAAGGTGGCAACTGGAAAAAGCAGGGCAGGACCGGGAGACACGCCTGATCTCTCATGGCCACTACCTGGTTACTAAATAGGCAGCCCTGAGATGTTGATGGATTGATTACTTTTGGAAAATGCAGCAAACTCCACTAACTCTCCAAGCCTGCTAGTCAGTCCTTGCAGAACAACGCAAAAGGGGGGGTGTCCCAGCCAGACTCAGAGTGGAGCAGCACGGGGTTGAGCAACGTCTCTTCCAGCTCTGCTTCCAAAGGAGGAGCTGATGGGCTTTGGGCATCATGTTGGATCAGGCAAACACTCTGTGTCACACAGTGACCAAAAATCCCCAGGTGCCATCGGGAGGTCCATCAGTGGGACCAGGACACTAGAAGCCCTCCCACTGTGCCCCCCCAAGCACCAAGACTACAGAGCATCACTGCCCCAGACATAAGAACATCAGAGAAGCCATGCTGGATCAGGCCAATGGCCTATCCAGTCCAACACTCTGTGTCACACAGTGGCCAAAAACCCAGGTGCCATCAGGAGGTCCACCACTGGGGCCAGGACACTAGAAGCCCTCCCACTGTGCCCCCCCAAGCACCAAGACTACAGAGCATCACTGCCCCAGACATAAGAACATAAGAGAAGCCATTCTGGATCAGGCCAATGGCCCATCCAGTCCAACACTCTGTGTCACAGAAGAACATAAGAGAAGCCCTGTTGGATCAGGCCAGTGGCCCCTCCAGTCCAACACTCTGTGTCACACATATGAACATAAAAGAAGCCCTGTTGGATCAGGCCAATGGCCCATCCAGTCCAACACTCTGTGTCACATAAGAGAAGCCCTGTTGGATCAGGCCAGTAGCCCATCCAGTCCAACACTCTGCGTCACACAGTGGCCAAAGAAACCCAGGTGCCATCAGGAGGTCCCCCAGTGAGGCTAGAAGCCCTCCCACTGCGCCCCCCCAAGCACCAGGACTACAGAGCATCACTGCCCCAGACATAAGAACATAAAAGAAGCCCTGTTGGATCAGGACAATGGCCCATCCAGTCCAACACTCTGTGTCACACAGTGGCCAAAAACCCCAGGTGCCATCGGGAGGTCCAGTAGTGGGGTGAGGACACTAGAAGCCCTCCCACTGTGCCCCCCCCAAGCACCAAGGATACAGAGCATCTCTGCCCCAGATATAAGAACATAAGAGAAGCCCTGTTGGATCAGGCCAATGGCCCATCCAGTCCAACACTCTGTGTCACACAGTGGCCAAAAATCCCCAGGTGCCATTGGCAGGTCCATCAGTGGGGCCAGGACACTAGAAGCCCTCCCACTGTGCCCCCCCCCAAGCACCAAGGATACAGAGCATCTCTGCCCCAGACATAAGAACATAAGAGAAGCCCTGTTGGATCAGGCCAATGGCCCATCCAGTCCAACACTCTGTGTCACACAGTGGCCAAAAAACCAGACACCATCAGGAGGTCCACTAGTGGGGCCTGGACACTAGAAGCCCTCCCACTGTTGCCCCCCACCCAAGCACCAAGAATACAGAGCATCACTTGCCCCAGACAGAGTTCCAACAATACGCTGTGGCTAATAGCGACTGATGGACCTCTGCTCCAGATGTTGATCCAATCCCCTCTTGAAGCTGGCTATGCTTGTAGCTGCCACCACCTCCTGTGGCAGTAAAGTCCACATGTTAATCACCATTTGGGTAATGAAGCACTTCCTTTTATCCATTCTAACCCGACTGCTCAGCATTTTCATTAAATGTCCATGAGTTCTTATATTATGAGGAAGGGAGAAAAGGACTTCTTTCTCTGCCTTCTGTATCCCCTGCATAATCTTGTCAACCTCTGTCATGTCACCCCGCAGACGTTTCTCCAAGCTAAAGAGCCCCAAGTGCTTTAACCTTTCTTCTTAGGGAAAGTGTCCCAACCCTTGAATCCTTCTGGTTTCATCGTCCTCTGCGGTGGGGCGAGGTCTGGAGAGGCTGGAGGGGCTCCCTGAGGCTGACCCCCTCCTGCCTCTTCCCCAACAGGAGAGCTCCTGGTGCCTCGGCCCTGCCTCCCTGCAGCTGATGGGAAGAAGAAGAGCGGCTCACAATCTCCTTTACCAGAGCGGCAGATTCCAGACCCCAAATGGAAGGCAGCCCACATGCTGCCCTTGGCACTCAGCCATCTCCATGCCCCCCCACCCGCCAGATGGGCAGCAGCCCCTCCCCCCAAAGATGGGCTGGCCCGGGTGAGCAGCAGCAGGAGGAGGCCAAAGTAGTCCCCCCTCCCAGCCAGAAGCCCGGCTGAAGGCCTTCAGGGTGCAGGGTTTTTTGGGGGGGAGAGTGTCATATGTGGCTTGGGAGGCATTTCCAGCCAGCGCCCCCCACCACCACCTGGAGGACCAGCTGCTCCAAGCCCGCTCTGCCGGGGGAGGGGGTGACCTTGGGGTCTCAGCTGCCATCCTTCCCCCCTCCAGGCTGTGCTAGTGGAGGGGGGAGAAATGACTCTTTCGGCTGGCTCCACACCTCCCCTCCCCAGGATCCAATGATCTGCGGGGGTGCCTCCTGCTTCCCCCAGGACAAGCCATTTCAGCTGCCCTTCCTCTGCCCCCTTTCCGCCCCAGAGAGGAAAAGCCCACAGGCCTGTCTGCCAGCGGGGGGGGGGGGGGTACAGGCAGGGCCTGCTTCCTTCAGGTGTGACTGGCGGATCCCCCCCCATGCCTGTCTGCCAGCCCATGCAGGAGGGGAGGGGAGGTTCCTGGTGAGTCTTTGCACAGAAGGCGGGGAGACCCTGACCCTGGGGGGGAGGCGGGGGGGGGGGAGACATGTCCCAGGGCCAGGCCAGCAGGTGCAATGTAAATGACTCCAGTGCGGGGGGAGGACAAATAAGTGGGGGCCCCCGCCTGCTGCAGGCCTGAAGTGCCAGTGGAGTCGGAAGCTGCCCCTGCCTTCCAGCGGGGGGGGGGGGGGATCCTTCCTTCACTCACAGCAGGCAGAGCAGACCCCTCCCTGGCCTGCTGCTCCCCCTCTCCTGAGCTCAAGAGGGGCATGCTGGGAAACAGGAGCCAGAGCAGCCCAGAAGGGAAGCCTCCCCGTGTGACCCTGCCCCCCCCCATCACCTTCCCCGATCCCTTCCCTCAGCCTGCCTGACCCCCCTCCCCCCCTCCCCCCGCTCTGTCTCCCTCTCAGTTATGGATTCTGCCTGGTGCCCCAGGAGTTCCTCCTCCTCTGGGAGCCAGGAGAAGGCACAGAGGGCAGCCTCAGGTGCGGGAAGCAGCTTCTGCCATGGACACGCCCACCCCAGGCGCCTTGGCTGGGGTAGGCCAAACCCAGGAGTCCAGTAGACTTTTTTGTCAATGTTATACCTTGAAGAGTCTTACAGGTAGCACACAGCTGCATGGCATTGTTAGAATTGGCCCTTAAATCTCAGCCTCTTGCATAGGGCAATTGCCAGTAAATTCCAAGAGGTTTTGGATTCAGGAGAGGCACAGCACCGGCCTGATTAAAATCATGCACAAGTGTTCTGAGCTAAAATTGCTGCATAAAGAAGGGCTTGCTTGACATTCAAATTAATTATAAAGAAAATAAGAGCTAATGGCCATCTAAAGAACAGCTTGCTGAATATATTCATAGAGAGCTATAGGCCAGCAAACTCCAGAAGGCTTGAGCATCTGGTTAAATGAATCCGTTTGAACTGGCTCTAGCGTCTATATAAAACATACACACTTAAGTGTCTTGGAGTGGTAATTTTTTTACTGAAATAAAAACTTTAGAATTTTTAGTTCCATTCAGCTTTGTGCTATCTTTTGCTATCATTATTTTGGTTTATTCCAGAATGAGAGAAAAGATGTGGTTAGAAGAATATGAACATTTGGTTGGTACTAGTGGCTGAAAAAACATAGAACGGCATTACTCCTGAGGAAGTCTACTGATGAAATGGGCCTATATCCAGGTGCTCAGACTTTTTTTTTGCAATATGGGAATGTCAGTATTGGACCTCTGTTGCAACATGAAGTATGCAAAATTTATAATATGAAGTATTAAAATAGATGAATGGATGTTTAAATTGGGCCTTTATTATAACATGAACTATGCAAAATTTTAAATGTGGAGCATTAAAATATATGGAGGTTTTTAAATGGTTATAAGAAAAGTTGTTCTTCATTACAGCAGCTGTTTAACTTCCATTGGTTACTTACTGTGATCCCTTTTCCTTGTTCCAAACCCGGGAGGGAGCCTCTGGCATGGGGGCGCTGGAGCCAGCCTGGTGTCCTGGTGAAGGGGGGGGGGGGTTCTGGTCAGGAGAGCTGGGCCGGATCCCTCGCGCCTCCTCCGCCCCCTCCTTCCCTTGACGCCTGCCTGTGCCAGTCCCTGTCCTCTCAGAGCTCTCTCAGCCAGCGCCACCTGCCTGCCTCACAAGGGGCCTGTTGGGGGGAGGCCCCCAAGGGGGTGGGCTTGGGAGTCTGTCTCTTGCAGGAGCCACGGCTGGCTCATTTTTCAGAGGCCAGAAGAAGCAACTGCAGTGGCTCACGCAAGCTCCTGCCCTGCCATAAACGCTGTAAGTCCTTGAGGTGCTCTGGGAGCAGGGCCAGGGTTCCTCCCCCCCCCCCCCCGCCTGCAGCAGCGGCAGGCGGTTGGGCACCAAGCGTCTCTGAGCATCCCCTGCACCGTGCCACCTCCGCTCAGCCTTCCTGGGTCTCTGCTTCTGGCTCTGGGCACCTCTGGGCACCTGCTGCCCCTTCACCCCAGTGCTCTTTCCCTGCCCACCCTCCTGCAGGTAGGCGGAGGAGGGCGGTGGAGGGGCAGGTGGCACGGGCAAGCACAGCAGTGAGGGGAAAGGGGCTCCTGGGGCCAAGTAGCGCCTTCGGTGGCCACTGGGATGCGCCGGCCCTGCCTGGGAGTCCTGCTCTTTTCGACTGTTGCAGGGAGAGGAAGGGAGGGCACCTGTCAGCAACTTTCAGGCCAGGGAAGCCCAGCAGGGCTCTGAGGCAGAGGCAGGAAGGGCAAACCACCTCTGGACGTCTCTTGCCTTGAGAAGGACCAGACAAGGGGGGTGGGGTTGGCTGTAAGTCTCCTGTGCTTGTTTGGCAAAAGAGACAAAAACAAACAGCCCCCCTTCCCCCACACATCCTTGCACTAGGCTTTCTCTTAGCCCCACCCGGAGCACAGGGCTCCCTCTGGCACTGGGAGGGGTCTTGTTTTGGACTGGAGGGGGTGTCTCTTTTGCTGCCTGCGTGAATGAAGGGTGCCAAGAGCAGCCCCTTCCTGCTCCCGAGGAGGCAAGCGCTCTGCGGGGGGGGGGGGGGGGGGCTGGAAGGTTTCCTCCTCCCAGAGTCAGC
The DNA here is from genome assembly GCF_032191835.1 of Heteronotia binoei. NCBI lineage: Eukaryota > Metazoa > Chordata > Lepidosauria > Squamata > Gekkonidae > Heteronotia > Heteronotia binoei. The sequence continues at coordinate 413,841 of NW_026800016.1, read as the reverse complement.
CCTAGACTGTCTGGCCCATAGGCAGGGCCCACTGGTGTGTGTCTAGGGAAGAGGGACCTGCCTGGAGGTCGCTTCTTCCCACTCTCTATGGTTCTAAGGAGGATGCGCATAATGTCCAGTGGTGGCAGCAGAGGAGGAAGGGGGGGGCAGGCTACCCTGCTTGTGTGGGGGGGGGGTCTGAAGGGGCCAAGTGAGGCTGCACGCTGTGTGTGTGTGGAGGGGTGCAGTTCTGGGTGTGACTGAGGTGTGGGAGGTGAGAAGGGCAAAAGTTTGGTGAGTAGGGGGCACCTGTTGCCTCTCAACAGCCCCTCTCCCAGGTTAGGCATTTAGAGAAGCCTGCAGTCACTCCTTGCTGTGGACCTGGGGCCATCCCCATCTCCCCCCCCCCCTCCCCGCCTTTGCAACCGCCTTTTGGCTGAGTCTCTTGCATTGTGCAGGGGTTGGGTAGATTACAGAGAATTATACATCTGAAACTTAAGATCAGAAAGAGCCAGTTTGGTGTAGTGGTGAAGTGTGCGGACTCTTATCTGGGAGAAGCGGGTTTGATTCCCCACTCCTCCCCTTGCAGCTGCTGGAATGGCCTTGGGTCAGCCATAGCCCTCTCATTGTCCTTGAAAGGGCAGCTTCTGGGAGAGCCAGTTTGGTGTAGTGGTTAAGTGTGCGGACTCTTATCTGGGAGAACCGGGTTTGATTCCCCACTCCTCCTCTTGCACCTGCTGGAATGGCCTTGGGTCAGCCATAGCTCTGGCAGGTTGTCCTTGAAAGGGAAGCTGCTGTGAGAGCCCTCTCAGCCCCACCCACCTCACAGGGTGTCTGTTGTGGGGGAGCAAGGTAAAGGAGATTGTGAGCCACTCTGAGACTCTTCAGAGTGGAAGGTAGGATATAAATCCAGTATCTTCTTCTTCTTCTAGCACCAAAATGTTAATTATTCTAAGTATTTTATGTTTTTAGATTATTCTGTGTTTTTATGGTTTTAACGTCACCCCACTTTGTCTACTCATGCATATGTATGTCTATGTAAGCCACCCTGAGCCAGCCTTGGTGGGGAGGGCAGGATATAAATGGAATAAAATAAATCGATGACCCTGGAGGGGGACGTACTGAAACTAAGGACAGCAATTGCCCATAGACAATACATGCCCATGGGAAATAGCAGAGACTGTGCAACATACCCCTAGAGAGAGGTATTTATTATTATTATTGTTATTCTTCTTATTGTTTAATGAATTGTCCTATCCCAGCCAGCGGCAGGCTCAGGAAGATGCACAACAGTAAAAATACATATATATAAAATCAATTACAGTAAAAAATTACAACCCCTGATGGCGTCTTTAAAGTGCTCTTAGTCCGTTCATCAGGTCAGAGGTGGGGGGGTCCCCCCAAGAGGGGCTGGAGAGGAAAAGGTGCCACGACAGCAAAGGCTTGGGGGAACATCTCTGCCGTACAGGCCCTGCAAAACTGTAAAGCTCCCGCAGGGCCCTGATGCCTTCTGGCAGAGGGTCCCACCAAGTTGGGCCCAGGTATGTTTTCGTGCTGTCATTTTTTGTGTAGCCATTTTCTTCCTCCAGTTTCTCTCTGGTTTTGGCTGATTTCTTCAGTTTCCCTTTGACTTGAGTGGGGAATGGCCAGGCCTGTAGTTTGGGTGCTCATGGTTTGGGACCCAGAGGTCCAATCCACTTGAAACTTGGCAGTCCATTACTGGGAATGGGCCTGAAGGAACTCCACAAGTGTTGTGGCATTGGGCCCCCAAACAGATCCCCCCCAATCCCCCAGAAAGACTCCCTCTGCAATCTTCTATGGCAGAATATGCTGGGGATCGGTTTGGAATTCTTGGAGCCTCCGACTGCTGGGCACCCTTAATGCTGAGCAATTTCCCAGTCTATGAGGAGACCCCTCCCCCTTTGGGTCACATGGCCTACCTTATTTCCTATGGGCAAGCCCGGTCTCCACTTGGGCTTTCTATTATTCCCTATGGGCAGGCAATAAGTATCATTATTCCCTACGGGCAAGGCTGGATTCTCTATTTGCAATCATGTTATAGTTTCTGGAAGAGCCCCATGGCACAGAGTGTTAAAGCTGTGGTACAGCAGTCCCAAGCTCTGCTCACGACCTGAGTTCGATCCCAGTGCAAACAGGTTCGATCCCAGTGCAATCAGCTCCAGGTTGACTCAGCCTTCCATTCTTCCGAGGTCGGCCAAAGGAGTCCCCAGCTTGCTGGGGGGAAAGTGGAGATGACCGGGGAAGGAAAGGGCCAACCACCCTGCCAAAAGTCTGCCGTGAAAACATTGTGAAAGCAAGGTCACCCCTGAGTCGGAAACGACTGGTGCTTGCGCAGGGGACCTTTCCTTTCCTTTCCTTTCCTATGGTGGCCAACGGTAGCTCTCCAGATGTTTTTTGGCTACAACTCCCATCAGCCCAAGCCAGCGTGGCCAATTTTCATGGCAGACGTTTTACGGAGTGGTTTGCCATTGCCTTCCCCAGTCCTCTACACTTTCCCCCCAGCAAGCTGGGGACTCCTTTGACCGACCTTGGAAGGATGGAAGGCTGAGTCAATCTCGAGCCGGCTACCTGAAAACCCAGCTTCCGCCGGGGATCGAACTCAGGTCGTGAGCAGAGCTTGGGACTGCAGCTTTAACACTCTGTGCCACGGGGCTCTTCCATAAACTATAACATGATTGCAAATAGAGAATCCAGCCTTGCCCATAGGGAATAATGGAAAATCAGGGTTGCCCTAAGAATAGCGATCGCCCATAGACAATTCATGATTGCCAATAGAGAATCCACCCCTGCCCATAGGGATAATGATTGCCTGCCCATAGGGAATAATAGAAAGCCCACTTGGCCGTCCCACCCCCAGGCCCCTTCCACAGTGTGATTCTGCGTGTGGGGGGGGGGGGGTGAAGAGGGCAGGACCTTCCTCAGCCCCGCCTTCTGGCGAGCTCGGCCAATGGGGAGCCCGGCGGCCCTCGCCAGCCCCCCCCCCAGCTCGTCTCTGTCTCCTTGGAGACGAGGACGCCGCCGGAGGGATGATGGAGGAGCCGCCGCCGTTGGAGGCGGGGTGAGCGGGGCGGGCGGGGGCTGCTCCTTGTGGCGGGCCGTTCCACAGGCGGGCCCCGGGGGAGCGGCCCTGAGCGCCCCTCCTCCCGCTTGCTGCGCCCTGCAGGTCGACGGAGAGCGGCGCCGGAGGAGGAGGAGGAGGCGAGGAGGAGGAGGAGAGGGCGGCCCCCCCGCCGCCGCCGCTGCTGCTGGAGACGCCGGCCTGCTCGGTGGAGCTGCCCCCCTGCCATGGGCTCCCGGGCCCCACCTTGGCCGAGCTGCCCCCCACCAGCGAGCTGCTCCTGCCGCCGGAGCCCCCCAGCAGGCCGCCCCCCCGCGGGCACTGCCTGCTGGCCAACTGGCAGGAGGAGGTGAGGCGGGCTCCTGCGGAGAGGGGGGCGGGGGTGGCCAGCCTGCCCTCCCCCTCGCCCCCAGCCCCTCCCCCTCTCGACTCTTTGCAGAGAGCCACCAACGCCCTGGACCGAGTGCCCAGCCCGCGGGAGGGCACCGAGGGCTTCTTCTACCGGCACGGGCACCGGGGGCTGCTGACGCTCCACGCCCTCGCCAGCCTGGCCCCCAGCAGCGCCACCACCATGAAGGACTCCTTCCGCCCGCCCCGCCCCACCGGCCTCCCGCTCCGAGGTGGGTGGGCGGGGGGGGGAGGCGCTGTGGTGTGGGCCGGGGGCTGGTTGGGGAGGGGGGCCGCTGCAGGCCGGAGCCAGGATTTCAAATGTTGGGGGCATTTCAGTTTCTGAGGGGGCACTTGCATTCATTTAATCCTTGCCGGGGAGCTGTGTCCTGATGCTCTCTCTGTCTGACCTTTGCCAGGCTGGCTTTGGGCAGAAATTCGACAGGGGTGGCCAACGGTAACTCTCCAGATGTTTTTTGCCTACAACTCCCATCAGCCCCAGCCAGCATGGCCGATGACTGGGGCTGATGGGAGTTGTAGGCAAAAAACATCTGGAGAGCTACCGTTGGCCACCCCTGGAGTAGCACACACCTGCAATATATATTCAATTGCTCATTATATTCGGTCGCTCATATCATAAACACAGGATACACAAAGACATATTCACAAAGTCCCAGTCCCCAAATGTCCACGGAATTCCAAAGTCGACTTGAAATGCAGTCTCCAATTGCTTGTGTGAAGTAGTGGAGAAAAGATGGGGAGGGACGGTGGCTCAGTGGTAGAGCATCTGCTTGGTAAGCAGAAGGTCCCAGGTTCAATCCCTGGCACTCCAAAAAAGGGTCCAGGCAAATAGGTGTGAAAAACCTCCGCTTGAGACCCTGGAGAGCCGCTGCCAGTCTGAGAAGACAAGACTGACTTGGATGGACCAAAGGTCTGATTCAATATAAGGCAGCTTCATATGTTCACTGGTTTCGGCCACAACTTTCTCAATCATCACTCACAGCGCAAATCGCTGCCTCCACCTCCGGTTATACAAAGGATCATTCGCTCATTGGGACCCAGTCCTACTTCACTGATGGGCAATGCCTTCCCCAAATTCCACAGCTGGTTACTACGTCCCATCTTTTCTTCTCCACTACTTCACACAAGCAATTGAAGACTGCATTTCAAGTCGACTTTGGAATACCGCAGACATTTGCGGACTGAGACTTTGTGAATATATCTTTGTGCATACTATGTTTATGATACAAGCGACTGAATATAATGAGCAAATGAATATATATTGTAGGTGTGTGCTGCTTGCATTTCTGTGTTTTTGACATCTCTCTTTCTCGGGTATCCTCTGTCTTTGGGAGCAGCAAGGCACAGGAGGGGCTCCCCTACTGCCCAAAGGGCCATCTCTGCCCCCCCCCACTCCCCGGCCTCTGGACAGGGAGGACCAGCCTCTCACAATCTCCCCACCTGCTTCCCAGGTGGCAGGAGAGACAGCAGGAAGGGGAGGCTGTGGGCCCAGGGGCCTGAGTCAGGGGGCAGGGCCCCTCTGTGGCTACAGGTCTGGGGCGCTGGCTGTGCTCCCAGCCCTCTTGCCCTCCCTCCGCCCAGAGGGGGGGCTCTGCAGAAGCAGCCGGGTCCTGGGGGGAGTGGCCGCTGCAGACTGGGCCGAGAGGGAGGGGTCTGAGGAAGGGCAGCGAGACCCCCCCCTCCGGCTGAGCTCCTCCTCCCTTCCCCCGTAGGGCAGCGCGAGGCCCGGCTGGAGTGCCTCCTGTACCAGAAGTACAGGTGAGCGGCTCCCCCTCTCTCCCCTGCACCGGATCTAGGGGGGAGGGCAGAGGGGGGTGCTTGCCCTGGAGGCACCATATTGGGTATGGAGTCCATTGTATTTTATGGGACCATAAGATAGAATGCCCCAATGGGGGGGCATCATTTTTCTAATTTTACCCCCCCCCCCTCAAAAAACATGGCAATCCGGTCCTGGTAGGGGCAGTTGCCGTGGCGCCCAGCGGAGGGAGTGGAAAGAGCCAGCCGGGGACTGCGATGCTGCTGCTGGCCCAGGAGCTCCCATGACGGCGGGACCCTCTTCCCTGTCCCCCCCCCCTCCGCCCCCGTTTCCTGGCTCTGCTTCCGGGCCTCTCCCTCCCTCCCCAGGGGTTGCCTGCCGGCCCTCTGCTGCCCTCGAGACTCCTTCCCAGGCAGGCTCCCCTCTGCCCCCCCCCACTGAAGTTGCTGTCCTGTGGTGCCTGCGCAGCAAGGAGGCCTTCGAGGCAGATGTGGACCCTCCCCGCGGCCCCATGGAGTCCCGCTCCACCACCCACCAGCACTACTGTCGTGAGGGCTTCTCCTCCGTGCCCCCTGCCCCCACCCAGGTGAGCCAGGCAATGGGCACGGGACGGAGCCAGGGGCCTTGCTGGGTGCGGCTGGCATGATGCAGCTGCTTCTCTCTGCAGCCCCACAACTACCGGACGGAGCAGCCGCAGACCTTCTGGCTGGAGCAGGCGGGACAGCTGCCGGTGAGTGAGACCCCCCTCCCTCCCTGCAGTGTGGAGCAGCCTGGCTCTCAGGCCAGCTGCAGCAGGGGCACCCACCCTTCTTCCTCTCCCTAGGGGGTCTCCAACATCCGGACGGGGGACACTCCCTTCAAGAAGAACGCCTCCTTCAGCACTCCTGTGACCGAATACCTCGACCAGCCTCTGCCTTACGGAGCAGAGAACTACCCCAAGCTCTAATAAAAGCAAAGGGCATCAGACAGGGCTGTGCCGGGTGTGCTCTGGTGGTGGGAAGGGGGCAGCGAGGGAGAGCTGCAGGGGCAGGAAGCAAGACTTGCACCGTGTCCTTCTCACGGGCCAGACGAGGCTGGATCAGGGGAATGCAGGAGACATCCTGTATCTGGATTGCAGTAAGGCTTTTTAGAAGGTTTCCCTTTCTGGCCTTGTTGACAAGTTGGATCCTGTTACCATTAGGTGGGTCTGGAACAGGCTGGAAAACTGGGCTGAAACCAATAAAATGCATTTTAACGGGGGATAAATGTCAAGTTCAGCCTTTAGGTAGGAAAAATCCAATGCATGGTTATAGGATGGGGGAGACTTGTCTTAGCAGTAGTGTGTGCAAAAAGGATCTCGGGGTCTTAGTGGATCAGACGCTGACTAGATGACCCCAGAGGTCCCTTCCAACTCTATGATTCTAAGGCTCCCCGCCCCCTGGGCTGGCCTCTGCTCCTGCCCTGCCTGTATGGCTGGCACACCCCTACCATGCATTCCACTGCCCCCAGACACACACACTCCCAGTCTTGTGGGTTAAAAAGTCTGTATTTCAACAAAATATTCTGTACTATGTTTGGATTTGTATATTTACATCTGGGGGGGGAGGGAGGGAGCAGTCGCTGGGTGGCTCAGCCAGCTGAGCTGCGTGGAGCAGGCAGGCAGGGGCCAGGAACCGGCCAGGCCCCGCAGGGCAGCAGGTCCAGGGGAGAACGGGGCACAGCCCTGCTCTCGATGCTGAGGGGCCCTCACTGGCATGGGGCGGGGGGAGGGCTGCTGGTGTCATGGGGGCAGCGGGGGGGCCCGGCAGCCCTGCCTGCTTCAGCCCAGCCTAGCAGGGGCCTCTCCAGCCAGGGGGTCTTCCTGCCCCTGCGGTCCAGTTGGTGTTCTCTCTCTCTCATTCTCTCTCCTTGCTCCAAGGGAAAGCAATTTCCGCTGTGGCTGCACCTCTTGCTGAGAGCAGCTGCCACCTGTGCCCTTCGTGGGGGGAGGGGCCATATCAGATGACACCGAGGTCCTTCTCACCCAGCAGCCAGTAGGTCCGCAGCTTCCCCTTGCCCTGCCAAGGAAGAAGAAGAAGAAGGCGCCCAGCTGCCTCCAGGGCCCCAGAAACAGCCCCACCCTGTGAGACACCACAGAAGGCTGCCCTCTTGGGGGGGCAACCCCCCCCCCCCGTTATCCCTCCCCAGGAGCAGCACCCACCTTCATCTCCACGTCCCCCCTCAGCTCCAGCTCAAAGCAGCCAAACTCATCCAGGATCTCTTTGGTGGAGGCCGACACATGGATCTTCAAGGCTGGGGAGGGGATCGGGGCTTCAGTGGGGGAGGGTGAGCCAGCTGGAGAGCCGGGCAGGCCCCCGGGGACTGAGGGTGGTGGCCCCAGCCTCCCCTGACCCGGAAGACGCCTCACCCTCGCCGTTGGACTCCATGCGGGAGGCTGTGTTGACCGTGTCCCCGAAGAGGCAATAGCGAGGCATCTTGAGGCCCACCACTCCGGCACACACCGGCCCTGCAGGGAGGGAGGGAGGAAGATGCAGTCCCGGTTCCCACAGCCCCTGCCCCGCTCCCTCCCCCTGGCCCGGCCCGGCCTGCTGCTGCTGCTCACCAGAGTGGATGCCGATCCGCAGGTGCAGCTGCTCGCTTGGCCGGTGCCGGATGCGGAAGGTCTTCACGGCCTCCAGGAGGGCAAGGGCCATGCGGACGATCTCGTGGGCGTGCAGCTTGCCGTTCCGCACGGGCAGCCCCGACACCACCATGTAGGCATCGCCAATGGTCTCCACCTGTGGGGGAGGGGCAGCCTCAGGCTCCGCCCACCGCTTGGGGGCCACCAGCCCCGCCCTGCCCGCCCCTCCCCTCAGGCCACACCCACCTTGTAGACATCAAAGTTGTCGATGATGGCATCAAAGCAAGTGTAAAGGTCGTTGAGCAGGGTCACCACCTGTGGGCAGGGAGGGGGCAGAAGAGGCAGGTCACTCCCTGCCCAAGCCTTTCCACAGCCCCCTGCCTCTCGCCGCCCACAGGGGCAAGCAACTCCCTGGGGCTGCAGGAGGCAGGCTGGACTGGGGAAGGCCTCGGCCCAAAGGCATCACGAGAGCCTGCATGGCTGTGGGGCTGCTTAGGACGGGCTGACCTGGTCCCCCTTGCCACTCGGAGGCCCCAGAAGACAGCCCCCTTTCCAGCACAAGAGAAGAGTCAGGCTCGGCGAGACTCCAAGCCCGCCCCCAGGGGCGACACGGGCCAGACCAGGGTTGTTGGAGGGGGGCGGAGAGCGAGGCACAGGCAGGGCAGAGCTGGGCCTCCTCCTGCCCCCCTTCTCCGGGCACCTGCATGGGGGTGCTCTCCGCCGACAGGGAGGTGAAGCCCACAATGTCGCTGAAGTAGATGGTGACGCAGTCGAAGGCCTCTGCCTGCACCGTCTCCCCACGCTTGAGCTGCTCGGCCACGGAGCTGCAGGGAAGGGCAGAGAGTCAGGGGCCGGGGGGCCGAGAGGGGAGAGGAGGGGCTTCTGCCTCCCGCCCCACCACTCACTGGGGCAGGATCTGGTAGAGCAAGTTCTCCGCCTTGCGCTTCTCCTCTAGGTAGGCCTGGGTGCGCTCCTCCACCAGCTTCTCCAGGTTGTTGGCGTACTGCTCCATGCGCGAGAGCAGGTTGTCCAGGATGCTGGCGCTGCCCTCCCTGCGGAGGAGGGCAAGGAGGAAGGCTTGCAGGTGGAGGGGCAGCAGGGGGAGGAGCCCTGGCCAAGGCACGCCCCCCTCCCCCACCTGGGCCACCAGGGCCTTCCTCCTGCATGCAGGGGCAGCAGCTGCAGGACAAAGACACCCACTGAGCCTGGGGTCTTGTCCTCGCGGAGGGCCTTTGCCACATGGGCAGGGCAGCCAAGTGCCTCTTCTCCAGCCTCACAGGAATCAACAGGGATAGAGGGGGGCAGACTGGCTGTCTTGACAGGGCACCTCCCCCCCAGCTGAGGACTGGTTGAGGTCAAGCCCCCTCTCCCCACAGAGGCTCATCCTTGCTTCACTTGGCCTCCCTCTGTCACTCCCTCTCCCTCCCTCCCTCCCTCCCTCCCTCCCACCCTCTGTCTCTCTCCCCTCCCTCTCCCTGTCTCTCCCTCCATCTCTCCCCCCTGTCTCTCTCCCCTCTTTCTGCCTCTCTCTTTCCCTTCCCTCTCTCCTTCCCCCTCTCCCTCTCTCCAACTCTCTCCCCCTCTCCCTGTCCCTCTGCTCTCCCTTTCTCTCCTTCCCTCTCGCTCCCGTCTCTCCTCCCTCCCTCTCTCCGTCTCTCCTTCTCTCCCCCCCTCCATCTCTCCCTGTCTCTCCCTCCCTGTCTCTCCTCTCTGTCTCTCCTTCCCTCTCCCCCCCTCTGTCTCTCTCCTCTCCCACTCTCCTTCCCTCTCCCTCCTCTGTCTCTCTCTCCCCCCTCCGTCCCCCCTCTGTTTCTCCCTCCCTCTCTGTCTCTCCCCCTCCTTCTCGCCCTCCCTCCCTGCAGTGCTGGAAGGCTGGGTGCGGGGAGAGGGGCAGGATTCCTGGAGTGGGCTGGTCACTGAGGAGGCGAGAGGGCGGAGTCCAGGGCGTCCACTCACTGGGGGGGGGCTGGGATGTACCCAGTGCTGGGGGGGGGAGTATTCATTTGCAGACCAGGCCAGCGTCTGGAAGGGCCCTCAGCCTTTGCAATCCCCAAGCCAGCTGCTTCGTCTGGCAAAGGGCGATGTGGGCAGGGAGCGGGGCCCAGTGCCGCCGTGTGCCCCCTCCCCGGCCGCTCCCCCTGGCACCCACTTGTTGAAGCGCCGGATGAAGATCTTGATCTGGGTGAAGTCGGGGCGCTCGGCCAGCTCCTGAGCCCAGCAGCGCTCCATGAGGACGGCCAGCTCCTCGCTGTGCAGCCGGGTGTCGACCGTGGGGCGGAAGTAGGGCCGCTGGCTGTTGCGCACCTTCTGCACAATCTCTGTGGGGGAGGGGGTGGGCACGGGGGTGCAGAGGAGTGAAGTGAAATGGAGGCCAGGCCGGCTGTGGTGAGGGGGGGGTCATGCCATGGGTGGGCCACTGAGACAATGAGGGGAGGCGCATGAGCTTCCTGGTGCTGGTGAGCGGGGAAGACAGACACAGAGTGGCATTATCACCTGGTCAGCAGCAGCAGCATCAAAACTCCTCCCCCCCCCAGATCCCTGGCCCAGGAAGCAGCAGCTGCCCCCTCTCCCCCCCCCCACACTGAGGGTGAGCAGCTGCAAGGCAGGAGGGCCCCCTCCTCATCTCCTAGACTGCGACCCTTTGAGCGAGGCCGGGCATCCCTGGAACGCGTCTCTGGCAGAGAACTGTGCCCCACGCTTGCCACTCCCAGCTCCTGGGCTGGGCAGGGTTAACCCTTGGACCCCCACTGCCACGTGAGCAAAGGGACTCCCTGCACAGCCGGCCAGGGCCCGAGGGACTGACTGGAGGAAGGCCCTAACCCCACCCTTCCTGGAGACCCCGATCCCATCTCCCCCTCCGCCCGGTCATAGAATCATAGAATGCTAGAACTGCAAGGGGCTCCAGGGTCATCTAGTCCAACCCCCTGCACAATGCAGGAAACTCACAAATCCCTCCCCCGAAGTTCACAGGATCTTCATCGCTGTCAGATAACAATCTAGCCTCTGTTGAGAAACCTCCAAGGAAGGAGAGCCCACCACCTCCCGAGGAGGAAGCCTCTTCCACTGAGGAATTGCTCTTACAGGAAGTTCTTCCTAATGTTGAGCCGGAAACTCTTTGGGCTTAATTTCAACGCATTGGTTCTGGTCCTACCTCCTGGGGCCACAGAAAACAATTCCACACCATCCTCTATAGGACAGCCCTTCAAGTTCTTGAAGATGGTGATCCTATCCCCTCTCAGTTTCTCCTCTCCAGGCTAAACACCTCCAGCTCCTTCAACCTTTCTTCTCCAGACCCCTCACCATCTTCGTCGCCCTCCTCTGGACCCCTTCTAGCTTGTCTAGATCCTTCTTAAAATGTGGTGCCCCAAACTGAACACAAGACTCCAGGGGAGGTCTCACCAGAGCAGAGTAAAGGTATACCATCACATCACGTGATCTGGACACTAGACTTCTGTTGATACAGCCCAAAATTGCATTTTCCTTTTTAGCCACCGCATCACATGGTTGACTCATGTTCAGCGTATGATCCACTAAGATTCCTAGATCCTTTTCGCACATACTACTGCTAAGACAAGTCTCCCCCATCCTATTATCATGCATTGGATTTCTCCTTCCTAAATGCAGAACTTGACATTTCTCCCTGTTAAAATTCATTTCATCGGTTTTAGCCCAGTTTTCCAGCCTGTCACCTAGGGCCATCTAGTCCAACCCCCTGCACAATGCAGGAAACTCACAAACCCCTCCCCCTCAATGCACAGGATCCTCTTTGCTGTCAGATGGCCATCCAGCCTCTGTTTACCCTGATCCCCACACTGGAGAGGTGCAGGAGACAAGCCGGCTGGGACCGTCCATCCATGCCTCCTCCCACTCAAAGGCACCGGCAGCTGCCTCCTCCCTCCAGGTCTGCCTGGCAGCCGCTCTCAGAGTCCTGCAGAGGAGGCTGCTACCGCTGCTGCCCTCGCTGGCCTGGCGGGGACTGAAGCAGGGGCCACACAGCAGTGGCTCCACAGCCCCTCCTCCTGCTGCTGCTCACCTTTGGGGCTGAGGTCCATGCCCTCCACGTAGAAGGCCCCGTTGCGCAGGGCGATCTCTTGCAGGATGATCCCAAAGCTGTAGACATCGGCCTTCTGCATGGCAGGAGGGGGCAGGCGCCGGTTCTGCAGGAGCTCTGGGGCGGTCCACAGCTTCTCTGCAGCCAAGAAAGAGCCAGAGGTCAAAGGGCGGTGGGAATGGCTGCTTCAAAAGCGGGGGCTTCCTTGGCCAGAGGGAGGCTGAAAGCTGCCTCCTCGGCACTCCCTGCTGCGGGAGGAGGGAAGGATAGGAGCCAGTCCACAGGGTCCCTCCCCCCCACCCAGAGGCATCACGCCCGGCGGGACACTCACTGGCGTAAAGGGCGTGGCTGCCCTCCCCCTCGCTGCTCTGGCGGAAGCTGGCCAGGCCGTAGTCGGTGATCTTGAGCACAAAGCGGCTGTCCACCACGCAGTTGGAGGACTTGAGGCTGCCGTGCTGCCCGATGATGCTGCTGTGCAGGAACGCCATGCCCTGGGGGGCGAGGAGGAGCTGCTGAGCGGGGGTGGGGGAGCCAGGGAGGGAATTGTCGGGGGGGGTGCCTGTGTGTGCAGGGGGGTCTCTCTGTCCTGGACTGGGTCGCCCCTTGCCAGTTTCTGTTTCACCCCCCAACACAGGCCCGCCCCTCCCCTCACCTTGACGAGGTCATTGATGAGGGAGTAGCGGAACATCCAGTCCAGGTTGATGCTCTCGTTCTCCAGAATGTCCTGGGGGGGGGGAGGGAGGGGGTGATGCAGGACCAGGCAGCACTGCCCATCCACAAGCAGAGGGGAGGGCCGTCCTCCCCCCTGCTGCCCCCTTCCAACCCCCACGGAGGGAGGCAGCCCCTTCCTCACCTGCAAGCTGCCCCGGGGACAGTATTCCGTCACGATGCAGATGTTGGGAGGGTCAATGCAGGCCCCGATGAAGCGCGTCAGGTGGTTGAACTGGATGTCTCGCATCTGCAGCCAGGAAGAATCAGGGCTGAACCAGGGGGTGGGCAGCCCTTCAGGGGGGCCCATGAGTGACTGGCGTGCGAGGGGAGCTGGCACCAAGGTGGGATTTGGAGAAAGCAGCAGCAGGGTGGGATTATAGGGGAGGGACGGTGGCTCAGTGGCAGAGCATTTGCTTGGTAAGCAGAAGGTCCCAGGTTCGATCCCCGGCATCTCCAAAAAAGGGTCCAGGCAAATAGGCATGAAAAACCTCAGCTTGAGACCCTGGAGAGCCATGAATGGGGCTGTGGCTCAGTGGCAGAGCATCTGCTTGGGAAGCAGAAGGTCCCAGGTTCAATCCCCGGCATCTCCAACTCAAAAGGGTCCAGGCAGATAGGCGTGAAAAACCTCAGCTTGAGACCCTGGAGAGCCATGAATGGGGCTGTGGCTCAGTGGCAGAGCATCTGCTTGGGAAGCAGAAGGTCCCAGGTTCAATCCCCGGCATCTCCAACTAAAAAGGGTCCAGGCAAGGAGGCGTGAAAAACCTCAGCTTGAGACCCTGGAGAGCCATGAATGGGGCTGTGGCTCAGTGGCAGAGCATCTGCTTGGGAAGCAGAAGGTCCCAGGTTCAATCCCCGGCATCTCCAACTAAAAAGGGTCCAGGCAAATAGGCGTGAAAAACCTCAGCTGGAGACCCTGGAGAGCCATGAATGGGGCTGTGGCTCAGTGGATGAGCATCTGCTTGGGAAGCAGAAGGTCCCAGGTTCAATCCCCGGCATCTCCAACTCAAAAGGGTCCAGGCAAATAGGCATGAAAACCCTCAGCTGGAGACCCTGGAGAGCCATGAATGGGGCTGTGGCTCAGTGGATGAGCATCTGCTTGGGAAGCAGAAGGTCCCAGGTTCAATCCCCGGCATCTCCAACTCAAAAGGGTCCAGGCAAATAGGCGTGAAAAACCTCAGCTTGAGACCCTGGAGAGCCATGAATGGGGCTGTGGCTCAGTGGCAGAGCATCTGCTTGGGAAGCAGAAGGTCCCAGGTTCAATCCCCGGCATCTCCAACTAAAAAGGGTCCAGGCAAGGAGGCGTGAAAAACCTCAGCTTGAGACCCTGGAGAGCCATGAATGGGGCTGTGGCTCAGTGGTAGAGCATCTTCTTGGTAAGCAGAAGGTCCCAGGTTCAATCCCCGAAATCTCCAACTAAAAAGGGTCCAGGCAAATAGGTATGAAAAACCTCAGCTCCCAGGTTCAATCCCCGGCATCTCCAGCTAAAAAGGGTCCAGGCAAATAGGTATGAAAAACCTCAGGTCCCAGGTTCAATCCCCGGCATCTCCAGCTAAAAAGGGTCCAGGCAAATAGGCGTGAATAACCTCAGCTGGAGACCCTGGAGAGCCATGAATGGGGCTGTGGCTCAGTGGTAGAGCATCTGCTTGGGAAGCAGAAGGTCCCAGGTTCAATCCCCGGCATCGCCAACTAAAAAGGGTCCAGGCAAATAGGCGTGAAAAACCTCAGCTTGAGACCCTGGAGAGCCATGAATGGGGCTGTGGCTCAGTGGCAGAGCATCTGCTTGGGAAGCAGAAGGTCCCAGGTTCAATCCCCAGCATCTCCAACTCAAAAGGGTCCAGGCAAATAGGCGTGGAAAACCTCCGCTTGAGACCCTGGAGAGCCACTGCCTGTCTGAGTAGACCAGACTGACTTTGATGGGCCCAGGGGGGTCTGATTCAGTAGAAGGCAGCTTCATAAATGTTAAGGAGGGATGGTGGCTCAATGGTAGTGATTCTGCTTGGGAAGCAGAAGGTCCCAGGTTCAATCCCCAACATCTCCAACTCAAAAGGGTCCAGGCAAATAGGCATGAAAACCTCAGCTTGAGACCCTGGAGAGCCATGAATGGGGCTGCGGCTCAATGGTAGTGCATCTGCTTGGGAAGCAGAAGGTCCCAGGTTCAATCCCCGGCATCTCCAACTCAAAAGGGTCCAGGCAAATAGGCGTGGAAAACCTCAGCTTGAGACCCTGGAGAGCCACTGCCAGTCTGAGCAGACAAGACTGACTGATGGGCCCAGGCGGGCCTGATTCAGTAGAAGGCAGCTTCAAATGTTCATATGACACAATGGCTCTCTTTGGGGAGGGCCTGTGGCTCATTGGCAGAGCATGTGCTTGGTAAGCAGAAGGTCCCAGGTTCGATCCCCGGCATCTCCAACTCAAAAGGGTCCAGGCAAATAGGCGTGAAAAACCTCAGCTGGAGACCCTGGAGAGCAGCTGCCAGTCTGAGTAGACAAGACTGATGGGTCCAGGGGGGTCTGATTCAGTAGAAGGCAGTTTCATAGGTTCATATACGTTCATATGTTCACACATACAAGGATGGAGAACTGGCCCCATGGGAGCTGGGATGGTTGGAGCCATCTGGGCCAGGTCAGCCCCTCCCCCCAGCCTCTCCCTCCCCCCCCCCGGTACCTACGTGTTTGAGTTCGAAGAGCACCTGCCTCGTCAGGTCAATCCGCTTCTTGTTGACGTGTTTGATGGCCACGACATTCCCCTGCAGTGGGAGAGAGGAATCACAGAATCCTAGAGTTGGAAGGGACCTCCAGAGTCATGTAGTCCAACTCCCTGCACAATGCAGGAAACTCACAAACACCTCCCCCTAAATTCACAGGATCTTCATCGCTGTCAGGTGGCCATCTAGCCTCTGTTGGAAAACCTCCAAGGAAGGAGACCCCACCACCTCCCGAGGAGGAAGCCTGTTCCACTGAGGAACCACTCTGAACTCACAAACCCCTCCCCCTAAATTCACAGGATCTTCATCGTTGTCAGGTGGCCACCTAGCGTCTGTTGAAATACATCCAAGGAAGGAGAGCCGCCCTCTGGCCTGCCAGAGAGCCATGGGGGGTGGAGGGAGTCCTGTCCGGAGGAGGGACGCTCACCTTGAAGAGGCCGGTGTTGGCAAAGATCTGGTACTTGCCATGTGCCGTCATCAGGGAGCCATAGCTAGAGCCACGCTGGGGGTGGAGGAGGGAAAGAGGAAACAGCAGTCATGACTTGAACGCAAGGCAGGCTCTGGGGGGACACAAGGCAGCTGGACAGGAGCACCAGCGGGCACAGGGCACAACAGTCTGGAGACAACAGATACGGGGGGGGGGGCAGGCTGCCCCTCAACTGCCAGGAGGGGGGGGCTTCCCGGGGTCTCACCAGAGAGAGGGTGAGGCGGCTGCCTGCCCCCTTGTGGTAGCGCTCGGAACTCCCAAACTGCAGTTCCTCCCAGCGGATCCGCCACAGCATACTGGCGAGCTCCTTCTCCAGCATCAGCTTCCTGAGGAGGCAGGAGGGGGGGAGCAGGCTGGCCAGGCCCTTCCTTCAGAGCAGAGAGCCCAGCCCAGTCCCTGCCCCTCCTCCAAGAGCCCCCCTCCCAGCTGCCCCCAGCCCCTCCTCCATTTTTTGCCTGCAGCCACCTTACGGGGCAGGCCAGGTCACCCAGACTGCTCCATGCGCGGAGGGGGGGGGAGGCCTTTCCCCTGCCTGACTCCCTGTGCCCCGCCCCACACAGGCTCTCTCTGGGGGGAGGAGGACTGCGCCTGGGAAGCTCAGGAGTCAGTCCACCGGGCCCTGGCCGACCACCCTCAGCTCATGGCCTCCAAAGCTAGAGCACCTCTGAATGGAAGCTTCATTCCACTCTGCTCATCAGGATCGGCTGCTGGCCTTGGTAGGCCTTCCCAAGGCCCACGTGTGGAAATGCAGCCCCCAAAGTTAATGATACGAGGGGAGGGCTGGAGTGACCCATATCCCCCAGGCCTCTGGAAGCTCAAAGCACTGCAGTCAGCCCTGCCCTGTCCTGCCCTTGGTGGGGGGGGGGGAGAGGAAGGCACGGAAGTGGGCCCACGTGGACAGTGCTGGAGAGAAAGGCCGCTGCTCCCCACTTCTCAGCCTCCTCCTGTTTCCAGGGCTGCTTCTTGAGGCCTTTGGGGCAGCCCCGGGGCCAGCTGCAGGGGAAGGGAGAGGATGTAGCCAGGCAACCAGGAAAAGAAGAGCGTGGGGTCCTGGGCCAAGCCACAAGAGGCCGTCCAGGCACAGAGTCAAGCCCTGCCCCACTATGGGGAGGGACGGTGGCTCAGTGGTAGAGCATCTGCTTGGTAAGCAGAAGGTCCCAGGTTCAATCCCCGGCATCTCCAACTAAAAGGGTCCAGGCAAATAGGTGTGAGAAACCTTAGCTTGAGACCCTGGAGAGCTGCTGCCAGTCTGAGTAGACAATACTGACTTTGATGGACCGAGGGTCTGATTCAGTATAAGGCAGCTTCATATGTTCATATCACCGCCCCCCCCCCCACTCACACCCACGGGGCTGGGGGGCTCCCTCACCTGAAGATCAGGAAGCTGGAAACTCCAAACATGATAAAGGTGAGTCCGGCTCCCAGCGCCACGATGGCCAAGGTGGAGAGCGGAGCTGCAAGGGGAGGCAGAAGAGCTGGGAGAGAGTGTGTGGGGGAGGCTTCCCTGAGAGAGCTCAGCCCCCAACCTCACTCAGCTCCTGGCAGTCCAGTGTGTGGGGAGGGAAGGAGGGAGGGAGGGGGAGGTTGCACATCTCTGGAGGGCTCCAAAGCCCACTGTGGAAACCCTCCCCCCATGGGCTGCCCCACCTCCCACCCACAAGCCCCAAAGGCAGGCTGCAGGCAATGACCTCTCCGGAGCACAGAAGGCCAGCCCATGGGCCTGCCCCACAGCCAAATGCCTTTGAGCAGCCCAGAAGGGGCCAGGACACCTGAGCAGGTGGAGGGGACAGAGGCCGGACTGTAGAGACACCTAGGCTGGAAACAGCAGGATGAGGTCTAGGCTGACTCCCCCATCCCTAAACCCGGCGTGGGAAAAAATGGGAAGCCTGAGGAGGGCAGGGAGGTGCAGAGGCCTCTGGATACACCCACTTTTATCACAGGTGGGGTCATCCACATCAAAGACACAGGGAGGGTTGTCGAGAGGAGGCCCCCCCTTCTTCCAGTGGATGGGTCCCACCCAATTCATCTGCTTCTCTGATCCCATGTAATGACCCACCACCTGTGGAAAGAAAGAACATCCAATCAGTGCTCCACTTTGTTCTGCGTGCTCTCACACAGGGGCTCATCAGTTCCTATGGAGGGCCAACAACAGGGCAGAGAGGCCAAGGCCTTCCCCTGAGAAGAACATCAGAAGAGCCCTGCTGGATCAGACCAGGGAGGGTCCATCTAGCCCACCATCCTGTCTCACACAGTGGCCAACCCGTTCCTCTGGAGGGCCAGCAACAGGGCAGAGAGGCCGAGGCCTTCCCCTGAGAAGAACATCAGAAGAGCCCTGCTGGATCAGACCAAGGAGGGTCCATCTAGTCCAGCCTCCTGTCTCACACAGGGCCAACCAGTTCCTCTGGAGGGCCAGCAACAGGGCAGAGAGGCTGAGGCCTTCCCCTGAGAAGAACATCTGAAGAGCCCTGCTGGGTCAGACCAGTGAGGGTCCATCTAGTCCAGCCTCCTGTCTCACACAGGGGCCAACCAGTTCCTCTGGAGGGCCATCAACAGGGCAGAGAGGCCGAGGCCTTCCCCTGGGAAGAATGTCAGAAGAGCCCTGCTGAGTCAGACCAGGGAGGGTCCATCCAGCCCAGCCTCCTGTCTCACACAGTGGCCAACCAGTTCCTCTGGAGGGCCAGCAACAGGGCAGAGAGGCTGAGGCCTTCCCCTGAGAAGAACATCTGAAGAGCCCTGCTGGGTCAGACCAGGGAGGGTCCATCTAGTCCAGCCTCCTGTCTCACACAGGGCCAACCAGTTCCTCTGGAGGGCCAGCAACAGGGCAGAGAGGCTGAGGCCTTCCCCTGAGAAGAACATCTGAAGAGCCCTGCTGGGTCAGACCAGTGAGGGTCCATCTAGTCCAGCCTCCTGTCTCACACAGGGGCCAACCAGTTCCTCTGGAGGGCCATCAACAGGGCAGAGAGGCCGAGGCCTTCCCCTGGGAAGAATGTCAGAAGAGCCCTGCTGAGTCAGACCAGGGAGGGTCCATCCAGCCCAGCCTCCTGTCTCACACAGTGGCCAACCAGTTCCTCTGGAGGGCCAGCAACAGGGCAGAGAGGCTGAGGCCTTCCCCTGAGAAGAACATCTGAAGAGCCCTGCTGGGTCAGACCAGTGAGGGTCCATCTAGTCCAGCCTCCTGTCTCACACAGGGCCAACCAGTTCCTCTGGAGGGCCAGCAACAGGGCAGAGAGGCTGAGGCCTTCCCCTGAGAAGAACATCTGAAGAGCCCTGCTGGGTCAGACCAGTGAGGGTCCATCTAGTCCAGCCTCCTGTCTCACACAGGGGCCAACCAGTTCCTCTGGAGGGCCATCAACAGGGCAGAGAGGCCGAGGCCTTCCCCTGGGAAGAATGTCAGAAGAGCCCTGCTGAGTCAGACCAGGGAGGGTCCATCCAGCCCAGCCTCCTGTCTCACACAGTGGCCAACCAGTTCCTCTGGAGGGCCAGCAACAGGGCAGAGAGGCTGAGGCCTTCCCCTGAGAAGAACATCTGAAGAGCCCTGCTGGGTCAGACCAGGGAGGGTCCATCTAGTCCAGCCTCCTGTCTCACACAGTGGCCAACCAGTTCCTCTGGAAGGCAAACAACAGGGCAGAGAGGCTGAGGCTTTCAAAAGAACATGAGAAGAGCCCAGCTGGGTCAGACCAGGGAGGGTCCATCTAGTCCAGCCTCCTGTCTCACACAGGGGCCAACCAGTTCCTCTGGAGGGCCATCAACAGGGCAGAGAGGCCGAGGCCTTCCCCTGGTGTTGCCTCCCGGCTTTGGGATTCAGAGGTTGATTGCCTCTGAATATGGAGGTTCCCTTTAGTTCCCCTGGCTGGTAATCTTTGTGGACCTCTCCTTCATGAATCTTTGGGGGCCCTCCCTCCCTCCCTCCTTGCCTTCTTCCCTCCCTTGCCCTTCTGCCCCACCTGATATTCTCCGGTTTCCAAGTCTGCCATGGCCCACACGTCAAAATCTGTCTCTCGATCATTGTTGTTGTCCATGCTCACGGTCCCAGTGACACCTGATCAAGGAGAGAGGGGGAGAAGTGCAACATTTCCACAAGGCCCCTGGCGCCCGCTGTGCATGCAGTGGAGAGGAGAGGAGACGCAGCTGGAGCTGGTTCTGGCCAGACCAGGCTCTGGGGACCGGCAGAGAGCCCCTCCCCCATCCAGCCAGCCCCCTCCCTGCCTCCCACCTCTCTCTCCTGCCGCTTCCCAGCTTGGCAAACCTCAGCTCAGGATATCTGATGGGTTCAGCCCCCATCGCCAGCTTCTTTCCCCTCCTCACAGCATCCAATACCCTGGAATTTCCGGCCCTTCATTTTCTGGAGGATGCGGCTGGAGTCCCGCTTGCTTCCACCTTCACGCAGCGTCTCGTTCAGCACGGCAGCATAGAGGAGGAGCCCGTCGTGGAAGCAGCCGGCCACCAAGTTCTTCTGCATTGGTGGGACACGGAGAGAGAGGTCAAGGCCCAGTCCTACGCCCACTCGCCCTCTCCTGCCCTCCTGTGGCCAGCCTTTGCCTTGCACCTGAAGGTCTGCCCTGACTGGGGCACAAGGGAGACTGAGGTGGGCTGACGGAGCACTTAGCAGTGTCCTCTGGTGGCCAGAAGGAAGGGCTTCTCCTTCTCTGAAGGAACTCCATTCCCCGCACTGGGCAAGCTCAGCTCCTGCAGCCCATCCAAGAAATGTTAGTCTAGAACCCTGGCAGCCCATCCCACGGATCCTTCATGAGCACTGGAAAGGACTGCTCCTTTGGGGCCTGCCCCATGCAGCTGGAGAGACCTCAGCCCTTCTTCCTCCAGCCATGCGGCCCCAGCCTTCCCCGGGCAGACAGCTGATCCCTATCACCGGCCCAGCTTCCTTTCCCACATCAGACTCTCGCCCGCCCACTCGCCTTCTGCTGCTGCAACACACACACACACACACAGCCCCCTCCCTGGTCCCATGCTCCCCCTCCCCCCAAAACACGAGAGGCTTTGCCACGCTTGCAGGTGCCAGTGTCCACGGAGCACACAACACAAAATGCAAGCTAGTGACCAATTCACTAAGAAGTATATAGAAATCAGTCCAGATGTCCGAAACATGTACATTCAAGTCCCAAAGTAGTGTGGTGACAAGCCAATGGATTAAGTACTTGTTTCTTGTGGCACAAGAAGCCACATACTGAGCTGCAGCCGAGGTGAAATTGCTGCTGGAGACGCTCCGCATCCCTCTTTTTTGAAAACTGTGTAAAATCTATATAATTGAATCAATATTGGTCCCAGGTCTGATGAAGACTGGAAAGAAACAAGTACTTAATCGATTGGCTTGTCACCGCACTACTTTGGGACTTGAATATACATGTTTTGGACATTTGGACTGCTTTCTGCATACTTCTTAGTAAATTGGTCACTAGCTGGCATTTTGTGTTGTGGTATCCACTATAGCGACCTCTCTCGGATTGCATTCTATCTCCGTGTCCAGGGGAGGGCAGGAGACGCCAGGTCAGTTGGCGAAGGTGCCCCCCCCCCGCTGCACATGAGGGGTGGTGCTGGAACAAGGGGGCGGAGAGAGGGCCGCTGAGCATGAGGGGCTGGCCCCGTGGACACAGCTCCCCCAGGCAGGGGCAGATCTAGCGGGGGCAGAGGGGGGTGGTTGCCCAAGGCACCAACGGACGGGGGCGCCAAATTGGGTATGGAGTCCATTGCATTCTATGGGTGTGTAAGAAAGAATGGCCCAGAAGGTGGAGCCATTTTTTAATTTTGCCCCCCCCCCAAAAAAAACATGCCGATCCGGTCCTGCCCCCAGGCCAGAGGGCTGAAGTCCCGTCCTTGCAAGAGAGCCAGGCAGGCAATTCTGCCTCTGAACACTGAGCTCCTGGCAGGATCCCACCTCCGGCCCCTGCTTGTCGCAGAGAAACGCCCCTCCCCTCCCCGAATTAATTGGGGGGATTGAGTATCTTGATCCTGTGATTCAGCAGCATGACGGGCTGGTGGCAGAGAGTTCCAAAGGGCAAAGGCGGACTGTGTGACGTGTGTCTCTCTACATCCAGCCCC
This sequence comes from Heteronotia binoei, assembly GCF_032191835.1. NCBI lineage: Eukaryota > Metazoa > Chordata > Lepidosauria > Squamata > Gekkonidae > Heteronotia > Heteronotia binoei. Next base: position 392,013 of record NW_026800016.1, on the reverse strand, counting down.
AACCGCCTCCCACATGTTCCTTGAGGAGGAGGGACCCTCGAAGAAAGAGGAGCCTCCCCCCCATCTGCTCATCCCTTTCCTGGGGGGGGGGCTGTGCCCCAGTGGTCTCACAAGACTGCCAGCCCCCCAGCTCTCCTCCCCCGCCCCCCCCCCGGGCACGCAGGCAGTGACAGCTTGAGTGGCCAGCCAGCCAGCCAGGGGAAGGTTCCAGAATCCCAGCTGGTGCCCATCTGCCTGCGGGGGCTTCCTGCTGCCCCCCTCCCCAAGTCCATCTGGCGCCTGGTGCAGCTGGACCCCAGAGGGGCTGTGAGATGGCCTGGAGCTCAGCAAGGAACCACCAGAGCCCGGCACCCCAGCGCCTCCTCTCCCAGATCTCCCTTGCCCTGAGGAAGCCGGAGCAGCCTTGCCCAGACACAAGGGACGGCACACAGCGAAGGAGTGCAGGGAGGAGGCCTCGTGCCAGGCAACTGCAGTGCAAGCACTGGTCACTTCGCCCCTCCCCCAAACCAGCCCTCCAAGCCTTGGCCAGCCGCACTGGAGCCCTGTGGGCTCCTGAAGACCATCCAGCACAGACTTCCAAGCCAGTCCCTTCCTCTCGGACAGCTCTGGCTCAGCAGGACCCCCTTCCCTCCCCTGTGGCAGCCTGGTCTCCCGCCCTCCCCAGTGGAGCAGGATCAGGCAAGCCACGGCTCTGGAACTGGGGCTCAGAGCGGAGACCGAGGTGTGGTCTCCAGGCCTCAGCCAGGCTCAGAAAGGACACGGCTGCAGAGCCGTGCTCTGTGCGGCTTGCACCATCTGCAGTCCAACTGCTGCGTTTGGACCCCCAACAGAAGCAGCTCTGCACGGAATGCGCTGCACTAGTCCAGGCCCAGGGGCTGCAAAGGCACTCTGGGGCAAACTCGGTACGACCTGGGAGCAAAAACTCCAGGAGTGTGACCCAAAGTTCCCTCTCCAGCCTCCACCCACCCAGCAGTGAAACTGGGGAGCAAGCAGGGCAGGCCCCCCGGCTTCCATCTCCTCCCCCCACCCCAGGCACCTGTGGGGCACCAGCCGCTCTCCCCAAAGGCAGCCCAAGGCCTGGACAGAGAGAGAGAGAGAGCGCAGGCAGCCCTTTGCAGTAAGGAGCCGCTGCACACACAAGCAGGGGCCTGGGACAGGGGAAAAGGAAAGGTCCCCTGGGCAAGCACCAGTCGCTTCTGGCTCTGGGGTGACATTGCTTTCACGTTTTCACAGCAGACTTTTGATGGGGACTTTTGCCCTTGCCTTCCCTAGTCATCTACACTTCCCCCCCCCCCCCAGCAAGCTGGGGACTTGTTTTACCAACCTTGGAAAGATGGAAGGCTGAGTAAACCTCAAGCCAGCTACCTGAAAACCCAGCTTCCACTGGGGATCGAACTCAGGTCATGAGCAGAGCTTAGGACTGCAGCTTTAACACTCTGCACCACCAGACAGGACAGGACAGACTGGCAAAAGGACATTTGGGGAAAGAAAGAAGCCAAGAAAACCACCTGCAAGGCCAAGGTCACATCCCCCGTGAGCATCAAGGCCACCTTTGCCACCTCCAGTCCACTTGATGGGAATCTCAGCCGTGGTGAGGCTTCTTCCCACTGGCAGGGAAGGGAAGACTTTTCCCCAGAAGGTTGGCTTCTCTCCCTCCTGCCCCTTCCCACAAGAGGCCCTGCATGCAGCCAGCCCACTGTGACAGGAGACTGGGGAGGAAGGGAGGGAGACTTTTACCAGCGAGGCGTTGAGCTCCACGCCAAACTCTGCCCGGGCCCGCAGGATCAGCTGCTTCTGGAAGTGCTGGTACTCAGGCGTTTGGGGCTCATGGTATGTGATCACCAGCACCGTCTAAAAGGAGAGGGAAATGTTGTGGGGTTATATCAGGGGCCAAGCCTCCAGCTCCAATCGGCAGGTTTTGGAGAGAAGATCCGAGGGGAGCACCAGCGTCCGGTCCAGCCTCCCGATCCCACGGGGGCTACCCACAGACCCTTGGGAAGCAGCTGGCCGGGCACCACGGCCTCGAAGGGGTGCAGAGGGCAGCTCCCTTGCATCCACCAAAGCAGAAGGGGGGAAGCCAAGTTGGGTCCCCAAAAAGTAGGCGAGAGAAAATGGTAAGAAATGGATTCAATTAAACAGAATATAGATATCTACATTTATCCCAAAGTGTACCAAAACTCTGCTTTAAAAACAGAGGCGCATTCCACCCTTGAAGCAGCCAAGATGTCCAGAATCTGTCAACATGATTCAGTTCAATATCTCTAGGTTAAGAGCCGAGAGCCAACAAAAGAGGACTATCAATATCTCTAGGTTGATACCCTGGAACCACATTAAAACAGGACCAGAAGCCTTTTGGCTTCCCTCAGGGGTCGGATTGCTGTCTCTGTGCACACGAGGAGGACACAGAAACCTGTGCTAATACAAGGACAGGCTGGCTATGAGGCATTGAAAACATTCTGTGTGGGGAAAGAATTGGACTTTTTCAGCACAAGCATTGCGGGAAAGCAGATCTACCATAACTCCTTCGGACCAAGGCTATCGAAAGCGTGTCAGTTAATAGTTGACCCTCACATAAGAACAAAAGAGAAGCCATGTTGGATCAGGCCAATGGCCCATCCAGTCCAACACTCTGTGTCACATAAGAACATAAGAGAAGCCATGTTGGATCAGGCCAGTGGTCCATCCAGTCCAACACTCTGTGTCACATAAGAACATAAGAGAAGCCATGTTGGTTCAGGCCAGTGGTCCCTCCAGTCTAACACTCTGTGTCACATAAGAACAGAAGAGAAGCCATGTTGGATCAGGCCAGTGGTCCCTCCAGTCTAACACTCTGTGTCACATAAGAACATAAGAGAAGCCATGTTGGTTCAGGCCAGTGGTCCCTCCAGTCTAACACTCTGTGTCACATAAGAACAGAAGAGAAGCCATGTTGGATCAGGCCAATGGCCCATCCAGTCCAACACTCTGTGTCACATAAGAACATAAGAGAAGCCATGTTGGTTCAGGCCAGTGGTCCCTCCAGTCCAACACTCTGTGTCACATAAGAACATAAGAGAAGCCATGTTGGATCAGGCCAGTGGCCCATCCAGTCCAACACTCTGTGTCACATAAGAACAGAAGAGAAGCCATGTTGGATCAGGCCAATGGCCCATCCAGTCCAACACTCTGTCGCACACAGTGGCCAAAGAAACCCAGGTGCCATCAGGAGGTCCACCAGTGGGGCCAGGGCACTAGAAGGTCTCCCACTGTGCCCCCCAAGCATCAAGAATACAGAGCATCCCTGCCCCAGACATAAGAACATAAGAGAAGCCCTGTTGGATCAGGCCAGTGGCCCATCCAGTCCAACACTCTGTGTCACACAGTAGCCAAAGAAACCCAGGTGTCATCAGGAGGTCCACCAGTGGGGCTAGAAGCCCTACCACTGTGCCCCCCTCCAAGCACCAGAATACAGAGCATCCCTGCTCCAGAGAGTTCCAATGATAAGCTGTGGCTAATAACCACTTATGGACCTCTGCTCCATACCTGCATGCTCTGAGGGTTTTGGTAGACTTTCTTCATAGGGAAGGTGCTTCAGCCCCTGACCCATTCTGTACTTTTTCCTGTTCTACAGGATCCTTTATTTTGGGGGGACGGGAGGAGATATGGTGGCGAGGCATGGGGAGAAGTCCCCCTTCGCCCTCCTCTTTCCTTGGCCAGCCTTTGCCTCGGCCTCCATTCTTGTCTGCCTTCTGCCCCCCTTGCACTACTGCCTGCTTTGGCTGGTTCAGGAGAGCTCTGATGCCACCCGGCACCAAGACGCTTGTCTCAGAAGGACCAGGAGGTTTGGCACTGCCAACATAATAGAATCATAGAGTTGGAAGGGACCTCCAGGGTCATCTAGTCCAACCCCCTGCACAATGCATGAAACTCACAAACACCTCCCCCTAAATTCACAGGATCTTCATTGCTGTCAGAGGGCCATCTAGCCTCTGTTGAGAGACCTCCAAGGAAGGAGAGCCCACCACCTCCCGAGGAGGAAGCCTGTTAGAATCATAGAAGAGTTGGAAGGGATCTCCAGGGTCATCTAGTCCAACCCCCTGCACAATGCATGAAACTCACAAACACCTCCCCCTAAATTCACAGGATCTTCATTGCTGTCAGAGGGCCATCTAGCCTCTGTTGAGAGACCTCCAAGGAAGGAGAGCCCACCACCTCACGAGGAGGAAGCCTGTTAGAATCATAGAAGAGTTGGAAGGGACCTTCAGGGTCCTCTAGTCCAACCCCCTGCACAATGCAGGAAACTCATAAACACCTCCCCCTAAATTCACAGGATCTTCATTGCTGTCAGAGGGCCATCTAGCCTCTGTTGAGAGACCTCCAAGGAAGGAGAGCCCACCACCTCCCGAGGAGGAAGCCTGTTAGAATCATAGAAGAGTTGAAAGGGACCTCCAGGGCCATCTAGTCCACCCCCTGCACAATGCAGGAAACTCACAAACACCTCCCCCTAAATTCAAAGGCTCCTCATTGCTGTCAAGTGGCCATCTAGCCTCTGTTGAAAAACCTCCAAGGAAGGAGAGCCCACCACCTCCCAAGGAGGAAGCCTGTTCCACTGAGGAACCGCTCTAACGTTTCTGGATTCAGCAAAGACTCCGTTCCCTGCAAAGGTATTACCACCCCCCACCACCCTGTCCCCACCCTGCCTGTGCCCTCCTCTCTGCCCATCAGAGCGCAAGCAGCTGCTCATACAGGGGAAGAAGACTGCAGATTTATACTCCACCCTTCTCTATGAATCAGAGTCTCAGAGCGGCTTACAATCTCCTTTATCTTCTCCCTCCACAGCAGACATCCTGTGAGGTGGGTGGGGCTGAGAGGGCTTTCACAGTAGCTGCCCTTTCAAGGACAACTCTTCCAGAACTCTGGCTGACCCAAGGCCATGCTAGCAGGTGCAAGGGGAGGAGTGGGGAATCAAGCCTGGTTCTCCCAGATAAGAGAGCTCTGGCTGACCCAAGGCCATTCCAGGAGGTGCAAGGGGAGGAGTGGGGAATCAAGCCCGGTTCTCCCAGATAAGAGAGCTCTGGCTGACCCAAGGCCATTCCAGGAGGTGCAAGTGGAGGAGTGGGGAATCAAACCCGGTTCTCCCAGATAAGAGTCTGCACACTTCACCACTACACCAAACTGGGGGGGGGAGGTGCCCACAAAGCCAGGAGTTGTGGCTGGTGGCAAAGAAGCCCCCCCCCCACGCAGAAGAGGGAGTGACAGGTCAGATGACGCCTCTGGGCTCAGGAGTTTTGGCAGGCCAGGCTCCTCCCCAAGCACAGCAGACAGGAGCTCCTCCCTCCCCCCACTCCACGCATCTCCCCTCTGGCTTGGGCCCCACTTAACACCCGAAAAGAGGCAGGACACTGGCTGATTCTGGCTGCACTTACCTGCAACAAGGCAAAACATCCCTTTTCCTGCTGGGGGGAGGGGAGGATAACATTCCCCAACAATTATGCACAGGATAGAGAAGGCAGAGAAAGACGTCCTTTTCTCCCTTTCTCACAATACAAGAACTTGTGGGCACTCAATGAAATTGCTGAGCAGTCGTGTTAGAACGGATAAAAGGAAGTCCTTCACCCAAAGGATGATTAACATGTGGAATTCACTGCCACAGGATGTGGTGGCGGCTACAAGCATAGCCAGCTGTTGGCACTTGGGTCTTTTGGCCACTGTGCAACACAGAGTGTTGGACCAGGGGGCCATTGGTCTGATCCAATATGGCTTCGCCTATGTTCTTATGATGCCCCCTCTGGAGGCAGAGCCCATACTGCCCCAGTCTGGAGGCCACTCCCCCCAGCCAGCAGAGGCCCCACAGCTCAGCCCAGACTCCCCAAGAAGTCCTGCCCCTCATGAGCAGGCAGACAGGGCCTGGTGGTACTTAGCTCAGTCCTCAAGGAAAGGCTCTCTGCACTTACTCAGAGTCACTGTTGCTCTTGGGATTGCTTCACCTATTCCAGGGCTGAGCTGTGGCTCAAATGCTGAGCTTCCAAACCCCTCCCCCCCAAGCCTGCCCTCTCGTTGGGGGAGCTTCTCCTGCCAACTTCCTCCCTCCCCTCCCTCTTACCTGGAAGGCGTCTTGGAGGCCACTTGGATCGGGGCTCTCCTTGCTCTGCCAGGGCTTGGCGGCCTCTCGATGCCCCTCTGCACGCAGGCTCTCCCCAAAAACATCCACATAGAAGAAGACGTAGTCGCCGTTGGTCATGCTCTCGCACTGGGCCAAGCGCATGATCTGGTGCAACATCTCCAGTGGCCCACAGATGTAGACGACTGAGGAGAAACCACACAGGCCACGGGAGGGTCAGATACAAAAAAGGCCAAAAGGAAGGGAGAGGACCTCAAAAACAAGACAACAGAGAGCGCACAGTCAGGACGTGCCATGAGGTATGTCAGGCAGAAGGATGACCAACTGTGTCAGGAGCGCACGATTCAGGATAACAAAGCACCTGGGGAAAGCTAGACTAGATTGTGCATCTTAAGACAACTCTATCAATGTCCCCCCAAATGTCTTATTGTTAACAGCCATTCTCAGGTCTTGCAAGCCGAGGGCCTTCCTGGCTGAGTCTGCCCATCTCAGGTTGAGTCTTCTTTTCCTGAGGCCTGCAGCTTTTCCTAGCATGATGGTCTTCCCCAGAGACTTTTGTCATCTCATAATGTGGTCCAGGTATGTTGGCTGCAGTTTAATCATTTGGGCTATCAGAGAGAGCTCAAGCTGGATTTGCTCTAGAGCCCCCTGACTAGTCTTTGGGGCTGCCTACGGGATCTCCTCCAATCCCACCTCCCCAATGGATCGACTTTCCGTCAGCTGGCTCCATCGTCCAACTGGGCTGCTGTGGAAGAGCAGAGGACAAGGACAAATCGTGCTCTTCTTAATGACACAACCAGATTAAAACCAGACAAACAGATGACACAGGAATAAAACCACCAGTGTGTATTTTCAGATGTAAGGGGCACTTATCCATCAATAATACGAGCAATGCAAAATATGAAAACATCAGCACAGGATACACTCTGCCGCACAAAAACAAGAAGATGACACCTTCCAATTATTGCTGCCTACTTCTATATTTTTAATGAACTGGATATATTTATAACTGGTTATTATTATAGTAAATTGGAGGTTGTAATGTCGTTATTCAGATTGTTATGAAGATACAGTCCCTTCTAATCCAGCCCTACCCTAACTTTTGCTCTCACTCGCTCTGCCATCTCAGTTTGCAAAACTTCAGCACAACTGTTTACAAAGGCATGTTTCGGAGGTCACTAATTCATAGGGTCTCCATAAGCTGGAAGAAACCACATGTGCGCATACACACACACACACACACACACACACAGATCTACCATCATGAATTATCAAGAGGAGACATTCAATCTGGTCTAAACAGTCTTGATGTAATCTGACAAAGACGGCTAGTGAGAATAACCGAAGAAACCCGCACCCAGGACCTTGTCACATTCTGCGTCTCATGATTTACGCCTTGTACGTGCTCAGCTGTGGAAAAAGTGTTGGTCTCTACTACTCGTTAGCTTGCACTGTTCATACTAGTGGGGGACAGTGTCTCTTGCATGGTGCCATGTTATCTTGAGCCACCAATTTCAGGCAAGGTTGGGCATTATTCTGCCTCTTATGCCTACCAGATACAAAACAGAAACAGAGGGGATGAAATTGCAGGGGTGGAAAATGGGCCCAGTATTTGTTGGGTGCAGAGTAAATGAATAGGCAGAGCTCCAGAGCACCCAATGAAGCTGAGGGGCAAGAGGTTTTGGGCAGGCAAACGGAAATGCCTCTTCACTCAAGAAGTGAGTAAAATGTGAAAAATTTCCCCAGCAGAGGAGGTGGGGATGATGATGGGCAGAGATGGTTTAAAGAAAGATTCAGCAAAGCAATAGTAGAAAGACTATTGATTCACTCATCTTCTGGTTTAAATTTATTATGTCAACTGCCTTGAATATGTGTAGCAAGGGAAGGTAATTCTAACTAGCTAAACATGAAAAGAAGAACTACAGAAAAGGTCATCATCATCAATACAATACCCAAAAAATAATACTATCATCATCTTCAAATGGGGAAGTGAATATAGAAATTCTTTCTTCTCTCTCCCTGAATGCTAACCTAAATTAATCTGTATCTTCCCAGCACCAAAAACATAGCAAAGAGGATGCCAGATGAGTGCATCTGGAGAGGGAATTCCACAGAATTGGCTTCACCACTTAGTGCCCCCTCCCTGCTCATCAGCTCTCTCCTATCTTATGGACATCAGAAGAGCCCTTCAAGTCCTTGAAAATGGTGATTCTATCACCTCTCAGCTGCCTCCTCTCCAGGCTAAGCATCCCCAGCTCCTTCAACCTTTCCTCATAGGACTCAGTCTCCAGACCCCTCACCATCTTTGTTGCCCTCCTCTGGACACCTTCCAGCTTGTCTATATTTTTCTTAAATTGTGGTGCCCAAAACTGAACACAATACTCCAGGGGAGGTCTTACCGGAGCAGAATAAAGCAATATCATCACTTCATGTTATCTGGACACTAGACTTCTGTTGATACAGCCCCAAACTGAATTTGCCTCTTTAGTTATTGCAACACACTGCTGACTCATGTTCAGTGTATGGTCCCTGAGATCCTTTTCGCACGAACTACTTCAGATGCTCTGAAGTGAAAAACGCTTCCCAGTGTTTTTGGAAGGGCCCTACCTGGTTTCCAGCCCCTTTCCAAGCTCTCTTCAAAAGTGCAAGCCTGGGGAGCAGATGGCTGCCTTTTGGGGGAGATGATCTTGCACAGTTCTGCTCTTTGCACATGCATGCACAAACACACACACACACACACCACTTTCTGAGGCCCCGGCTGGAGCCCCTCCTCCTAAGCCAGTGTGCCAAACACACCAGTGAGGCTTTCTTGTGGCAGTCCAGGGCCCCACCTGACTCGTTTTTCATCTCTGCTGCTGCTGCAGCTGCTCTGTGAGCTTTCAGCAGCATCTTTACTGTTCTATTGGAAATTGTTTTGCAGATTTGATGCCGGTTCTTTGCCAAGAGTGTTTCCCGGCAAAGTTCCTGGCAAAACAAATTGACAAGCGGGTGAGCAAAGTTAGGATCTGAACAGCAGAGGGCAAAAAGCATGAAGGCAAACAACAGGGATATCTTGAAATCTCTCGGGAGCAGGAAACCAGCCAGGGAGGCAACTGGGCCTTTGGATGACCAAGGAATGGATGGATGGATGGATGGATTGCTTAAGGAAGACAAGGAGATGGCAGAGAAACAAACGGTTTATCTGCAAAGCAGCCTGATGCTTTTGGTCCGAGAGAACTGACACCCAGAGCCTGGCAGAGAGAAGAACGGCCTGCGCTGCACCCAAGACTCTTCTCGCCACCTCCCTCCTCAAAACAGCCCTGCGAGGGGGTGGGGGGGACTGTCCTGTGGTCATCCAGGGAGCTTCTGTGGCTGAGGTGGGATTCAGGACTGGCTCTTCCGCCCCCCCTTCAGTCAGGCCCTCTGCCCACCAGGCCACACTGGCTCTCCGGCTGCAGAACGGCCACATGACAGTTGCACAGCTTCCTTCCTGCCTTCCTGTTCAAGGTTTATTGGATTTATATCCCGCCTTCCCTGCCGAAGCAGGCTCAGGGCAGCTCACAACCAGCAAAATCAAAACAATACACTCACATTATTTACATCATAAATTAAACAGCTAAAACAGCCTGGTGCTAATATCATTTGATATAGTTTCATTTCAGATGGCGTTCAGTATATATTAGGTGTCCTTCCTCCCTTCGCTCCCTCCCCCCCTCCTTCCTCCCTCCCTCCCTTCCTTCCTTCCTTTCTCCCTCCCTCCCTCCCCCTTCCTTCCTTTCTCCCTCTCTCCTTTCCTTCCTTCCCTCCATCCCCCTCTTCCTTCCTTCCCTCCCTCCTCTTCCTTCCTTCCTTCCCTTCCTTTCTCCCTTCCCTCCCTCCCTCCCCCCTTCCTTCCTTTCTCCCTCCCTCCCTCCCCCTCTCTTCCTTCCTTCCTTCCTCTCTCCCTTCCTTTCTCCCTCCCTCCCGCTTCCTCCCTCCCTCCTTCCTTCCTTTCTCCCTCCCTCCCCCTCTCTTCCTTCCTTTCTTCCTCCCTCCCCCTCTCTTCCTTTTTTCCTTCCTCCCTCCCTTCCCTCCCTCTCTCTTCCTTCCTTCCTCACTTCCCTCCCTCCCTCCTCCCTCCTGCTCTCTTCTTTCCTTTCTCCCTTCCCTCGCCCCTTCCTTCCTTCCTTCCTTCCTTCCTTCCTTCCTTCCTTCCTTCCTTCCTTCCTTCCTTCCTCCTTCCTTCCTCCATCCCTTCCCTCTTCCTTCCTTTCTCTCATCCTCCCTCTCTTCCTCCCTCCCTTTCTTCCCTCCTTCCTTTCTCCCTTCCTCCCTCCCTCCTTTCCTCCTTTCCTTCCTTCCTTCCTTCCTTCCTTCCTTCCTTCCTTCCTTCCTTCCTTCCTTCCTTCCTTCCTTCCTTCCTTCCTTCCTTCCTTCCTTCCTTCCTTCCTTCCTTCCTCCCTGATCCTGGCCTTCCCCGCAGGATAAGTGCAGCAAAGGCTGGGTGGAATCATCCCCCAGGACTGACTAGCAGATGGCAAGAGCCCCGACCCCCTGAGGGCAGGCCCCTCCCCCAAAGGCAGCACCAGACCCCCTAAGGGCAGGCCCCTCCCCCAGAGGCAACACCCCCCCTCAGGACATCAGCTGAAGGTATTGGGCAGACCCCACACACACACACACAAAGGCCCCAGTTGCTCCCCATCCCCAGCCCTCCTCTGCCTCGGCCCACCCACTGCCCCCTGGGGCGCAGCGATGTCTGAACTCATGGGAAGGCCCATGCGTGTGTTGCTGACAGGGCGGGGGGGGGGAGACAGGCGGCCTCCACCCCTCTACTGGCTGCTCTTGGCTCCAGAGCCCCTCCGCCCCCCGCAGCCTCTCTTTGGAGATCCTGCCCCCCCACCTCCACAAAGGCCTCTGGCCAAGGGGGGGATTTGCCCCTGTGGGAGCAGAGAGACAGGAGGACAAGGGGGCCGCAGAGCTGGGCGCAAGATGTGGGGAGAGCCCCACCGCCCTTGCGCCTTTGGGCCAGACGCGGCACAAAAACATGTTTGGGTTTGTGGTTCTGCCGAAAGAATGTGCAGGTCCCTGGATTCCAGCCCTGCTCCTGCCTGGCTGCCTAAGTGGAAACAGAGGGGCCCGGCGGGCAGCTCCAGTTACAGGAAAGAGGGGGCGGCTCCTTCCCTGGCACACTCGCCCACAACAGGCGCCCTGGGCCCAGGGCCAGCTCCTCCTCCCCAAAACCTCCCCCAGAAACTCAGGGCCTCGTCTCAGGAGCAGCGGCCCCCTTTGACCAGCTGGGGCGGCCCTCTGGCTCCCCGCCCATGTGCTGCTAGCTGCCGGGTCTGTGCTGCTGGCTCCACACTCCAGCCTCCCCCACGGAGACACCCCCACCAGCCCCTGGCACACCACACACACACACGCATGGGCAAGATGAGGAGAGGCCAGCAGCAGCGCCCCCCCCCCACTGCGTCCTCTACCTGTCCAGAGGGAGAAGAGATATCCCCCCCCCCCCCGTGCAGCAAGGCCACTCCTCCAGGGAAGAAAAGGGAAACAGCTGATATCACAGCGAGGAATCGCCAGAGAGAAGGGCACAGAAGCCCACCACACTGCTGCAGCACTTGCTCAGAGTTAGTGGGGGGGGGCAACTAGCAAGGCCCCTGCTCCCCAGGGAATCTTGTCTCTCCCTTCTTTTCAGTGAGGGACTTGGGCACACTTGGCTTGCAGGGATGGGGCCAACAGACCTGAAGGACTCAGACCCCCTGAGGAACCTGCCCAACCGTGACGGCCAAGATTAGGCAAGTGGCAAGCTGGGAGGGGGCTTTCTCCATCCTCCTGACACTCACCATCTGGAACTCTCCCCCCCCCACCCCAGCCGGCCGGGGGATTCGCCTGTCCCCTTCAGCTGCCCTCTTCCACCAGTGGGTGAAGAAGACTGGGGGGTTTTGTGCTGCATGCCCTCGCTGACCCCTCTTCCCTAACCAAGGGGCTGATGTTTTTAAAAATATATTTTAACTGTTCTGCAGGTATTTTAACGTCTGTTTTTAAACACTTCTAGAAGTTGTTTTAATGAGCCAGTTTGGTGTAGCGGTGAAGTGTGCAGACTCTTATCTGGGAGAACCGGGTTTGATTCCCCACTCCTCTACTTGCAGCTGCTGGAATGGCCTTGGGTCAGCCAGAGCTCTGGCAGAGCTATCCTTGAAAGGGCAGCTGCTGTGAGTGCTCTCTCAGCCACACCAGAAGAGAACCAGTTTGGTGTAGTGCTTAAGTGTGCAGACTCTTATCTGGGAGAACCGGGTTTGATTCCCCACTCCTCTACTTGCACCTGCTGGAATGGCCTTGGGTCAGCCATAGCTCTGGCAGAGCTGTCCTTGAAAGGGCAGCTTCTGGGAGAGCTCTCTCAGCCACACCAGAAGAGAGCCAGTTTGGTGTAGTGGTTAAGTGTGTGGACTCTTATCTGGGAGAACCAGGTTTGATTCCCCACTCCTCCACTTGCAGCTGCTGGTATGGCCTGGGGTCTAGGCTGTCCTTGAAAGGGGAGCTTCTGGGAGAGCCCCCTCAGCCCCACCCACTTCACAGGGTATCTGCTGTAGGGGAGGAAGATAAAGGAGATTGTGAGCCACTCAGAGACTCTTTGGAGTGGAGGGCGGGATAAAAATCCAATATCATCATCATCATCATCATCATCATCATCATCATCAATGAGGAATGTTTGGAGATGAGTTTATTTTAATGGTGTTCTAATGAAATTTTATCATGTATGTTTTAAGTTGTCAGCCATCTGAGTGGCCCTTGTAAAGGCAGAAAAGCGGGAAATAAATTTTGTAAACAAATAAAATCAAATAATTATCTGGACTTCCAAATAGCGTTTGACACAGTCCTTCGCTTGAGCTTCCTGCGAAATTGCAGCAGTTGGTTCTGCCCCCCCCCCCAGGAAGCAGAAGGGAGGGGTGAAGAAGGGAAGGAAGAGAACGGAGCACCGGAAGCAGCTCTTTTGCTGACTCAGACCCCCCCCCTCCCCTCTTGGAAGGGACCTCCAAGGTCAGTCTGGACCACTCCGGGTCTGAGGCAGAGAAGGGCCTTTTAAACAGGAGATGCTGCTGGGGACAGAAGCGAGGTGCCTTATATGGAATCAGACCTCTGGTCCCCTCAGGCTGGCAGCTGCTCTCCACCTTGCCTCTTGCCTGGGCCTTTCTACTGGAGAAGGCAGGCCAAGCAGAGCCCCCCCCTCCTTTCCAGTTAGGGAGGGGGGCTTGCTGAGAGGGCCGGCCTGCTCCTCTTAAGGGGCAGCTAGTGGGGTGGGGGGGCTGCTGGACAGGACAGGGAAATTGTCCCAGGCAGCTGCAGCCGGAACCAGAGGGAGGTGGCTGCTCAGCACTTCTGCACATCAGAAGGAGGGTGAGGCTGGTGCTGAACAGAGAGGCCACCAGAAACCCCAAACAAGGCAGCCCGGAAAGGGGCAACAGGCTCCTTAATATCAATAGATAGGAGGTATCTGGGCCCAGGTGCAAAAAGCGCCTGAAGAAGGCGAGAATGCCCAGTGAACGACAGAAGCCAAGATCTGGTTCCAAGGCGCAGTGTCTTAGGCAGGGCCCAACAAAAAAGGTGCCCCCCCCCCCCTGTTTTTGACATTCTTTGTTCTGATAAAAGGTAGTGAGAAGGAAGACAACTTTTACACATTTTGAGTAAATATTTGAGTCATAGCAGTAAAAAAAAGATGGCAACACGCTGAGCAAACATTGCAAGGGACCGCAGTCCTCCTCCTCTTGCCTTCTTCCTGGGCTGCGCCAGAGTCCCTTGAGTCAAAAGTCCTCCTGCTTGGCCTGCCCAGCGGCAGAAGGGCTCCAAGGCCCACTTGCAGGACGCCACCTCCCAAAGGCTTCGGGCAGAAGGGCACCGCTGCCCCAGAGGAGGCCCTCAAGGGCCTCCAGGAGCTGAACGGAAGTCGGGGGCAAACAGAACGGCTGTGGGATGGGTGTACTCTGGCTAGAGTGGTTGCTTTAATGTTAATCTTTAACATCTAATTGGCTGTCTGCTGTTGCTACCCATCTTGGGTCCTGAATTGCTTGGAAGCAAGAGGCATATAAAGATTTTAAGACACATGAACAACTGGCTGTGTCCTCGGAGGGCTCTGCAGCCACTTCCCAGGCCAGCCCTTCCTTCCGCCTGAGCACTGCAGGGTCGGCTCCAAGGTGCTCTTAGCAGCCACACAGACCAGCTCTGTGCGAAGGAGGGGCTGGGCTGCTGACCCCATGAGCAGCAGCCCCCGCCCCTTTCTGTTAAGCCTGCTCAACGTGCAATAAATTCGGAAAACGGGACTCTGTAAATTTGATCATTTGAAGAATGAGGTGGTGATTTTGGTACAAAATCTGAAACCTGGCAGAAAACCCCAGTAGTAAAATGCAAGATCTGAAATTCAGAATAATGAACAGCAGGAGAGAGAGAGAGAGAACTGTTCAGAATTCAGGAGGATTTGATGCAGCTCATGGCGCAAAGCCAAGCCGAAGGAAGGAATTGTCCAGAAAGTCTCTCTCTGGCTGCATTCATGCCAGAGGCCGAAAAGCAGTCCCCACACGACCACCATGCCATGCGCACAAGGTCACACAGTGTATATGTGTGTGTGTGTTCCTCTGTACACTTGCCAGACATTAAAGCTCCCCAGATTTCTCTCCCCAAAGGCTGCTGCCACCGCCACCATGCCTCCCTGGAGCTCCATGGCCCAACCGCCTGCTGGCCTCTCCACTTGGGATGCCGGGGCAGCTGCTGAAGGCCCTGCTTGTCTGGCTGCAGCCCGGCCAAGCCCTGCAGACGCCCAGCCTCTCCCCTCCGCCCCACCAGACCAAATGCCCCAATGGCAAAGAGAGAGGAGCTTGAGCAGCTCAGCAGGGGGAGGGAGAGGAGGGGAGGGTAGAGATTCTGATCCATAAAGCAGCAACTCCCCCCCACCCCCGCCTCCCAGGGGCTACTGCAGCCCCCCCAATGCAGTTAAGCAGCTATGGGAGGAGGAGAAAGAGCCACGGCCCTGGGGGAAGGGGGGTACCCTGGCCCAAAGACAGGGGGGCCCCCTCCAGCCAAACCCCTGTTCTACCTTTATGACCCCTCCAATCAGCTGCCGGTCCCTGGGAAGAGCAGCTGCAGATGGCTGGTTCAGGTTTTGACAGCTAGTGAAGGGGATGCAATGCACTTCTCAGCTCTCACGTCAGAGTTATAAAGGGGGGGAGTCTGCAGGTCTGCCACTCAGTCTTTCTCCTAATTTCCTGAGGCTGCAAAAGACAGCAAAGGAGACTTGCATGGGCTCCATGTAAACACAGTACATTACAGCACAAGATGAGCTGCAAAGAAAATGCAGCATGGATTTTCCATTAAGTTCTCTGGGATCAGATTACTCTGGGACTGGAATGACAGGCCCCGGAGTGGAATGAAAGCCCTTGGGGTACCAGGAGTGTTCTGGGACTGGATTGACAGGCCCCAGAATGGAATGAGAGCCTTTAGGGTACCAGGAGTGTTCTGGGACTGGAAGGACAAGCCCCAGAGTGGAACGAGAGCCCTTGGGGTACCAGGAGTGTTCTGGGACTGGAATGACAGGCCCCAGAGTGGAATGAGAGCCCTTGGGGTACCAGGAGTGTTCTGGGACTGGAATGACAGGCCCCAGAGTGGAATGAAAGCCCTTGGGGTACCAGGAGTGTTCTGGGACTGGAAAGACAAGCCCCAGAGTGGAATGGGAGCCATTGGAGTACCAGGAGTGTTCTGGGACGGGAACAACAGGCCCCAGAGTGGAATGAGAGCCCTTGGGGTATCAGGAGTGTTCTGGGTAGGGTTGCCAAGTCCAATTCAAGAAATATCTGGGGACTTTGGGGGTGGAGCCAGGAGACTTTGGGGGTGGAGCCAAATTCAAGGCTGTGACAAGCATAATTGAACTCCAAAGGGAGTTCTGGCCATCACATTTAAAGGGACGGCACACCTTTTCAATTCCTTCCTTCCATAGGAAATAATGAATAGGGGCACCTTCTTTTGGGGCTCATAGAATTGGACCCCCTGGTCCAATCTTTTTGAAACTTCGTGGGTATTTTGGGGAGAGGCACTAGATGCTATACTGAAAATTTGGTGTCTCTACCCAAAAAAAACAGCCCCCCCAGAGCCCCAGATACCTACAGATCGATTCTTCATGATTTTCTATGGGAATAAATCTCCATAGGGAATAACAGAGTTCCCAGCAGACATTTCCCTCCCCTCCCCCCGCTTTCTGACGACCCTGAAGCGGGGGGAGGGCCTCCAAACCGGGGGATCCCCTGCCCCCACCTGGGGATTGGCAACCCTAGTTCTGGGACTGAAACGACAGGCCCCAGAGTGGAATGAGAGCCCTTGGGGTATCAGGAGTGTTCTGCGACTGGAATGACAGGCCTCAGAGTGGAATGAGAGCCCTTGGGGTACCAGGAGTGTTCTGGGACTGGAATGACAGGCCCCAGAGTGGAATGAGAGCCCTTGGGGTACCAGGAGTGTTCTGGGACTGGAACGACAGGCCCCAGAGTGGAATGAGAGCCCTTGGGGTACCAGGAGTGTTCTGCGACTGGAACGACAGGCCCCAGAGTGGAATGAGAGCCCTTGGGGTACCAGGAGTGTTCTGCGACTGGAATGACAGGCCCCAGGGTGGAATGAGAGCCCTTGGGGTACCAGGAGTGTTCTGGGACTGGAAGGACAAGCCCCAGAGTGGAAGGAGAGCCCTTGGGGTACCAGGAGTATTCTGGGACTGGAATGACAGGCCCCAGAGTGGAACGAGAGCACTTGGGGTACCAGGAGTGTTCTGGGACTGGAAGGACAAGCCCCAGAGTGGAACGAGAGCCCTTGGGGTACCAGGAGTTTTCTGGGACTGGAAGGACAAGCCCCAGAGTGGAATGAGAGCCCTTGGAGTACCAGGAGTGTTCTGGGACTGGAACAACAAGCCCCAGAGTGGAATGAGAGCCCTTAGGGTATCAGGAGTGTTCTGGGACTGGAAAGACAAGCCCCAGAGTGGAATGGGAGCCCTTGGGGTACCAGGAGTGTTCTGGGACTGGAATGATAGTCCCCAGAGTAGAATGAGAGCCCCTAGGGATAGGGGAAGTGATCCAGTCCCAGAACACTCTTGCTGCTTCGAAGGGCTGTCATTCCTCTCTGGTGCTCCAGCTGCAGTCCCTGATCTACCCCCCCCACACACACACACAAGATTAAAGGAGCATGTGCCAAGGAGACCAAGAGCAGTCCCCAAATATTAGGCATCAGGGCTCCGTGGGGCATCTCCTGAGGAAGGGGGGGGAGGCAGAGGGCACTGCTGAATGTCAGGGGGTCCCTTGGACCAGCATGGCCCCCACCTTCAGAACAGAGCCCCTGGCGGGGAGAGGCTGACTCAGGGGCAGAGAGCTTCCATCACATGCAGAAGCTCCCAGGTTTAATGACCCCCCCCCCCCCCGATTACATGCCCAGGGTTTAAAGGACAACAAGGACCTCAGAGAGCCCATGCCAGGCAGCAGAGGTGACAGGAGCAGTTCTGAGCCTCCAAAGACGGGCAGGTGGCAGAGAAGCACAGTGGAGTCTTGGCTTCTGTGTTTGCCGTGGAAAGTGCGGGGCATGGACCCACAGGGCAGCCCTGTTTTCAGGAAGGGAGTCTGAAGATCTGGGCCAAACCGAGGTGACCAGAGATGTTCTAGCCTCCTGGGGAAATTAAAAATTGATATGTCTCCAGGTCCTGATGGGACTATACACCCAAGAGTTCTTCGGGAACTCAGATGTAACATCGTTGATCCACTAACTTGTATATCACAGAGCCACAGAGTTGGAAGGTGCACAGAGGCCATCCAGTCCAACCCCTGCTCCATGCAGGATCAGCCTAGAGCATCCCTGACAAGTGTTCATCCAGCTGGAGGGGGAGCTCACCACCTCCTTAGGTAGCCACTGAACAACTCTGACTGTAAAAAAGGGTTTCCTAATATGCAGCTGGTACCTTTCCATCCTCAATTCAAAACCATGATTGCGAGTGCTCTCCTTTGCTGCCAAGAGGAACAACTCCCTGCCCTTCCTAGGTGACAGTAAATTCAGCCACTGAACCAGAAGACTGCAGCAAATGTTACACCAATTGTTAAAAAGGGATCCAGAGAGGGAATTACAGGCTAGTCAGCCTAACGCCTGTCTCCAGGCCAATGAGTAGAAACTGTCATCAAAGACAGAATGGTCAGGCACACGGAGGGACAAAGGCTGCAGGGGGAAAATCAGCACGGCTTCTGCAAAGGGAAGTCCCGCCTCACCAACTTTTTGGAGTTCTCGGAGAAAGTGAACAAGCACGCAGACAGCGGTGACCTGGCAGACATCACAGACTTGGACTTTCAAAGGGTCTTTGACGAGGTACTCCCCCCACCAAAGACTCCCACCAAGTAAACTTTGCAGTCATGGAATAAGAGGACGGGTTCTCTTAGGGATTAAAACCTGGTAAAACGAGAGGAAGCAAAGAGCCAGAATCAATGACCAGTTTGTACCAAGGAGGCGAGGAAGCCCTCCATGGGTCGCACAAGGACCACTATTGGGGCCGGTGCTGTTTAATTTATCCACAGATGTTCTGGAAGGAAGGGTGAGTAGCGTAGGGGCCAAGTTTCCAGGTGGCACAAGATTATTCAGGATGGCAAAGCCCGAGGCTGACTGTGAGCAGCTCCAAGAGGATCTTTGCTAACTGGGGGAGTGGGCGACAACGTGGCAAAGGAAGTTCAAGGTTGGCAAACAGGGCTTTTTTTAATAGCAGGAGCTCCTTTGCATAGGAAGTCACACACCCCTGATGTAGCCTATCCTCCAAGAGCTTCCAGGGCCTACTGGAAGCTTCAGGAGAACTGGCTACATCAGGGGTGTGTGGCCTAATATGCAAAGGAGTTCTAGTCACAAGAAAAGCCTTGTAGATAAATGTCAGGTGATGCACACGGGGTGGCGGGGGGGGGGGAATCTCAGCTAGTGGGGTGTGAACCTGCTGAGAGTGAGAGAGAAAGAGGCCTTGGGGCTGTAGTGGCCAGCTCAGTGAAAATGTCAACCCAAACTCTATGCTTGCGATTATTAGGAAAGGGACTGAAAATAAAATGCCGCTATTGTAATCGACCCTGTATAGAATGATTAAAGGGTTAGAACCCTTTCCCTATGAAGAAAGGTTGAAACGCTTGGGGCTCTTCAGCTTGGATAAACGTTGACTGCAGGGTGACATGATTGAGGGTTACAAGATTATGCATGGGATAGAGAAGACAGAGAAAGACGCACTTTTCTCCCTTTCTTACAATATGAAAACTCATGGACATTCATTCACATTGCTGAGCAGACAGGTTAGAACAGATAAAAGGAAGTATTTCTTCACCCAAAGGGGGATTAACAAATGGAATTCACTGCCACAGGAGGTGGCGGCTGCAAACATAGCCAGCTTAAAGAGGGGATTGGATCAACATCTAGAGCAGAGGTCCATCAGTGGCTATTAGCCACAAGATATAGAAGGAACTCTTTGTCTGGGGCAGTGATGCTCTGTATTCTTGGTGCTTTGGGGGGGGGGGGGGGGCACAGTGGGAGGGCTTCTAATGTCCTGGCCCCACTGGTGGACCTCCTGATGGCACCTGGGGTTTTTTGGCCCCTGTGTGACACAGAGGGTTGGACTGGATGAGCCATTGGCCTGATCCAACAGGGCTTCTCTTATGTTCCTATGTCTGGGGCAGTGATGCTCTGTATTCTTGGTGCTTGGGGGGGGGGGCACAGTGGGAGGGCTTCTAGTGTCCTGGCCCCACTGATGGACCTCCTGGTGGTATATTTTGCATTATAATAAGTTGCAAATAAAATCAATAAAATATAGTCATAGCTGGTTGGAGCCGCTTTCCTATGAGGCTGCAGAGTCTGGGACTTTTCAGTTTAGAAAAGAGATGACTAAGGGGGAACATGGTAGATATTTATAAAATTATGAGTGTGCTGGAGAGGGCTGACAAACAGAATTTCCCCCCTTCTGTCAAAATACTGGAACTTGAGGGCACCCAATGGAGCTGAGGGGCAGGAATGTGGAACCTGCTGCCAGAGGATGTTCTGATGGCCACAGGAACAGCCAGGAAATTAGACAGCTGCATGGAGGAGAAGCCGAGCAGTGGCTCTTAGCCATTCTGACTGAGTGGATCCTCCACTTTCACAGGCAGTCCACCTCTGAATCTCAGTGCCAGCAGGCGGCATCAGGGGAAGGCCTCGGCCTCTCTGCCCTGTTTGTCAGCCCTCCAAGGCAACTGGTTGGCCCTTGTGTGAGGCAGGAGGCTGGACTAGATGGACCCTCACTGGTCTGACCCAGCAGCGCTCTTCTGGTGTTCTTCTCAGGGGAAGGCCTCAGCCTCTCTGCCCTGTTTGTCAGCCCTCCAAGGCAACTGGTTGGCCCTTGTGTGAGGCAGGAGGCTGGACTAGATGGACCCTCACTGGTCTGACCCAGCAGCGCTCTTCTGAGGCTCTTCTCAGGGGAAGGCCTTGGCCTCTCTGCCCTGTTTGTCAGCCCTCCAAGGCAACTGGTTGGCCCTTGTGTGAGGCAGGAGGCTGGACTAGATGGACCCTCACTGGTCTGACCCAGCAGCGCTCTTCTGAGGCTCTTCTCAGGGGAAGGCCTCGGCCTCTCTGCCCTGTTTGTCAGCCCTCCAAGGCAACTGGTTGGCCCTTGTGTGAGGCAGGAGGCTGGACTAGATGGACCCTCACTGGTCTGACCCAGCAGTGCTCTTCTGAGGCTCTTCTCAGGGGAAGGCCTCGGCCTCTCTGCCCTGTTTGTCAGCCCTCCAAGGCAACTGGCTGGCCACTGTGTGAGACAGGAGGCTGGACTAGATGGACCCTCACTGGCCTGACCCAGCAGGGGTTATGATTCAAGAAAGATCCGTAAAAACATAACATCCAATATTTTGTGTCACACAGTGGCCAAAACCCAACTGCCATCAGGGGGGCCAGACCAGGTGACACCAGTGGGGCCAGACTCCAGAGGTCCTCTCATTGTTGCCCCCCAAGCACCAAGAATATAGAGCATCACTGCCCCAGACAGAGAGTTTCAATGATAAGCTGTGGCTAGTAGTCACAGATGGACCTTTGCTCCAGATGCCTATCCAATCCCCTCTTGAAGCTGGCTATGCTTGCAGCCGCCACCACCTCCTGTGGCAGTGAATTCCACATGATAATCACCCTTTGGGGGAAGAAGGACTTCCTTTTATCCGTTCTTCTAACCCGACTGCTCAGCAATTTCATTGAGTGCCCACGAGTTCTAGTATTGTGAGAAAGGGAGAAAAGGACTTCTTTATCCGCTTTCTCCATCCCATGCTTAATCTTGTCAACCTCTATCATGTCACCCTGCAGTCGACGTTTCTCCAAGCTAAAGAGCCCCAAGCCTGTTCACCTTTCTTCCTAGGAAAAGGGTTCCAACCCTTGAATCATTCCAGTTGCCCTTTTCTGGACTTTTCCCCGTGCTGCGATAGCGTTTTTGAGGTGTGGTGACCAGAACTGTACACCGTCTTCCAAAGGAGGCTGCACCAACTTCACGTGCAGCTTAGGGGGGCAGGGCCACTGGGCTCTAGGGAGGTTTGTAGTTCAGTGAAAGGATGGGGGGGCAGGCAGGCTGGGGACGTGGGAGAGGGGACGCTGCTGCCCACCTCCAGAGGCCAAAGGCTGGGCTCTGTGGGGCAGCTCAGCTCACAGGGGATGGGAAAGAGCCACTCTTGGTGGTCAGTAGAGGCTGAGAGAGAGGCACACTCTCGTGATGCATTCATGGCCTGCCTGGTGCCTTCCCACTGCGACAGCTGCAGCAGAACTTTTGCTTGTCAAAGGCTGAGGCTGAAAGATCAAATATCTCATGCCGGGAGGGAGTGGGGGAGGGGCCGCTCTTTCCTGAGAGAAGAATGTGGGGTGGGGGGCTGCTGGAGAAGGGCCGTGGAGCTGAGCCTGCCTGCCCTTTCTGCTGCACAAGGCAAAGGCCTTGTTTATCCACAGCAGCTGTTGGGTCTCCAAATCTCTCTGGCCCACTTTCCCAGCAGCCCCCAAAGAATCTGAGACGGCCTCAACAGACAAGAGACAGGAAACAGCCCAGGAAGCTCTGAGGCCCCTCGCCTCCCCACCCCCCAGTCTCCAGGTGGAGCCTGGAGAACTCCTGCTTTTCCAACGGAGCTCCAGCTGGCAGAAAAGGGCTGCTGGGAAGGGCGGCCTCAAGGGCAATGTACCAGGCTGAGGCCCCTCCCCAAGCCCCGCCCTCTCCCAGCTCCACCCCCAAAGTCTCCACATCCAGCAACCCTATCCCGCCTCCCAGGCAGTTGCATCCCTCCTGCTTGCAACACCCCAGAGGGCTCCCAGCAGCTGGGGCACCACCACCACAAAGGCCCCTCCTCAGACTCACATTGGAGGGAGAGGAAGAAGAAGAGGCTCCAGCAACCACCCCTCTGAACTGCGCCCGGAGGCAGGCTCCTCTGGTCAGCGCACAGCTGTGCTTCCAGCTAGTTTACCTCCCAAGAGAGCTGAAGAGAGACCACGCCACAGTGGGGGCTCCTCCAGCTGCCACTAAGAAACCACGCAGCGGCCTAAGCAGGGAACAAGCAGCAGAGGCAGCCCCTTCAGGCAGCAGGGGGTCCAGGCACCTGCCCCCCCCCAGACCCGGTGCTGAGGGCAAGAGAGAGAGAGAGAACAGCCTTCTGAGTCCATCAGGGGAGGGTGGGACACAAATGGAATAAAATAAATAAATGTTCTTATTTCAGAGGGGTTTCAGTGGGCAGCCGTATCAGCTGGCAGTCAAAGGAGAAGGTTTGTGTCTGGGAGCCCAAGAAGATTCCCGGGAGAGAAGCTTCCCAGAGCCAAAGCGACCCCCACCGGGCCAAGGGAGCTCTGACCCCCCCCCCCCCACAGCACCCCACATTTTGTTGGTCTTTAAGGTGCACACGGCACAAATCTAGCTGGCTTTATTTAGATCACATTTCCTTCAAAGTGTCAGCTGCGCTGCAGTAAACTTCTCTTTTTAAAGGAGCCTGTTTAAAATCCAGTCTGACCATAAGGCACAACTGCCAGCGCAGGGCGAGGGTTAAAGTGCTGGGTGAGGATCCTGGACACCTGGGTTCAAATCCCCACTCGGCCATGTTGACAAACGTAAGAGTGAAGACTGTGACCAGTATTCCCCTGGTCAGGAATACTGAAGAAGGGGCTTCAAGAGGGGTGGGAGTGTCTTCAAAGCAAAATATTGAAGGCCCAATCACAAACCATTCCTATGAGAAGGAAAAATGGGAAGAGCCTAAAGAAGCTGAGGTGGCTCCATAAACAGCTCTCTAAAGACTTGAGAAATGAAAAATGACTCGTTTTGGAAATGGAAGGAGGGCCTGATAAGCAAGGATGAATATAAACAAATCAGCAGTGCCTGTAGAGAAAGAGTCAGGAAAACTAAAGCGCAGTATGAGCTTAGGCTGGGCAAAGATGCTAAAAACAACAAAAAAGGGTTCTTTTCTTATGTTCAAAGTAAGAGCAAGCGCAAGGTGCCTACCCTTGTGGGGACAGGAAAGTGGAATTGTGATTAAGAGAGGGCAGAACTGCTCTATTCCCAGTTTTCTGGCACTCCACATGGCAAAAGCAGAACATATAATGGGGGTATGGAGTTCCAACCTAGGATCAGCATAAGGGTAGTACATAAACACCTAGTTCAGCGATGCCAAACATGCAGCCCAAGGGCCAGATCAGGCCTGTAAGCAACTGTCATCTGCTTCCTTCTCTCTCTCTTGCTTCCTTCTGCATCGCAGCTTTCTTTGCCAGGCTTGCTCAATCGCACAAGAGCTACAGAGCAAAGCCTCTGTTTTCTCCATTGCCTGACCAGCACATGAAGCTCGCAATGCCTAGCCATTTCATATTTTCCCCGGGTCTTAGGCTCAGAGCACTGACTATGAGATTTCTGTAATGGATGTCAATAAATCGAAAGTAGGTTTGCAACTTACAAACACACACCTGCACAACACCTGAACAGCATACTCAAGATTGCTATAGCACAGGTATTGTCTCCAGATTCTGATGCAACAATTCAGAACAAGAGGTGTCAGTTATCAGAAACTGTTTAATAAAATATTGCAAGAGTGCTAATCTCTTAATCACATCGTAAGGTTTTTAAAAAATCTTTGTGTTTGTCTACGTCAGGGGTGGCCAACCGTGGCTCTCCAGATGTTTTTTGCCTACAACTTCCATCAGCCCCAGCCAGCATGGCTGGGGCTGATGGGAGTTGTAGGCAAAAAACATCTGGAGAGCTACCATTGGCCACCCCTGGTCTCTGTCCTTTATAAAGTTTATATCTCCACTACCTGGCATTATGTTTTATTACACCTGTGGCCCAGCCCAATAAGGTCTCACTTCTGTAATATCCAGCCCTCATAACAAATGAGTTCAAAACCCATGATCTAGTTTCTTTAAATGAAACTAAGTCCTTGGGGCGAGATGAACTGCATCAAAGAGCACTAAAAGAACTTGTGGATGTAATTTCGGAGCTCCTGGCCATTATTTCTGAGGATTCTTGGGAGGACATGTGAGGTGCCGAAGATTGGAGGAGGGCAAATGTTGTCCCCATCTTCAAGAAGGGGGAAAAGGAGGATCCAGGTAACTACCAACCTGTCAGCTTGACATCTGTATCAGGGGAAGTTTTAGAACAAATCGTTAAATGAATTTTAATGGGGTCTGGGGATAAATGACAAGTCCTGCATTTAGGTAGGAAAAATCCCATGCATGGTTATAGGATGGGAGAGACTTGTCTTAGCAGTAGTCTGTGCGAAAAGGATCTCGGGGTCTTAGTGGTGTTGGAGCAAGAATCTACATAAACCCAGTCTGACAGCTACAGTATGACAGCTGGTGATCTAGCTGCCAGGCTAGGTCACAGTGACCTGATCAGCAGACCGGCTTGAGCCGGCAGAAGCCAAGTGATGCAATCTGCTGAGTCAGCACGGCCAGGATTGGCTGCTTGGACTATATATGATCTGTGTGTGCATCACACAGGTCTCTCCCTGTGAGATGGTGGTTAGGCGAAGCACTTTGTCCGTGGAGGTGATATTGTATAGACTGCACAAGAGAGCACTTGTTGTGTATATATGTTAATACACCTTTTGGCACTAGTTGCACGTGTCTGCCTGATTTTCTTTCCTGAAGCCCTGTGTCGGGCAAGTCATCTCCCTCACTCTGCTACTCCCGCTCCGACAGGGTTATGGGCCCAGCACGCTTCCGCTGCGCGGAGGAGAGAGTTGAGAGTTGAGCTGACTGTGAGTTTGGAAAGAGCCGGAGGCGAGGAACGCCGGTGAAGGACACAGAAGCACCACCGTTCTCTGTTTGAGAGCCAGAGGGACGTCGGCAGCCAGCTGTGAGGAGGAGTCGGCACGATGGCTCAGCAACAGCTTGGAGTAGCCGTTGAGAAGCTCACCTCAGCCAACTACGCGGTGTGGAGCCTGAGAATGCAACACTACCTCAAGCGTGAAGGGCAATGGCTGTTCGTGAGTAACCCCCCTGCTGACTTATCTCCTGCCGAGACTGTGTTATCGGATAAGGCACTGGCCAACATAGTGCTATCTATAGGAGATGACCAGCTGGTTTATGTGCGAGGGAAGGACACTCCCAAGGCTGCCTGGGACGCGTTGAGTGCGGTGCATGTTAGCACCACTGCTGGTTCCCTCATGGCCTTGACAAGGAGGATGTTCCGCACCGTTATGCCGGCTGGAGGGTGTGTGAAAGATCACATCAAACGGCTAACGGACTGTTTCGTTGAGCTGGAGGCAAGAGGCAAGACTGTAGCTCCAGACGACAGAGTGTACATTTTGCTGTCGTCGTTGCCACCTGAGTACACTCCCCTGATAACTTCTCTGGAGACGGTGGACGTAGCGACCCTGACCATGGAATACGTCTGTGCCCACCTGCTTGACTTCCAAGAGAGAATTGCGGCCGTGAGCTGTCCGGGGGTGTCGGCCGGGCAGCGTGCTGTTATCGGTGTGTCCGGGAAGACAGCCAAGAACGAGCCAGCTTTTGCTGCTGGCAGGCGTCCGAAGGTGGAGGAAGTGGAGCCGACTGCGTTTGCAGTCCGTCGCTGCTATGGATGCGGGTCGTCGCAGCACCTGCTCCGAGCTTGCCCTGAGAGGGAGAAGAGGCGGGGGCGTGTGCGGCGAGAGCGGAGGACCGCCAGCCCGTGTGAGGAAGCAACCCGGCTGGTCACGTCTGCAGTAGAGAGCACAGGGTCTGCTTGGATTTTAGACTCCGGGGCAACGAGCCATCTCTGCTGCGAGAAGGAGTTGTTGAAAAACATTGACAGTCCTGAGCATAAGTATGTGAGATTGGCTGATGGGACCACTGCCAATTCTGTTTGCTCAGGCAATGTGGAATTTCCTGCACTGAAATGTATGTTGCAAAATGTGTTGTATGTACCCTCACTGCAGTCTAACCTGTTGAGTGTTAGCACACTGTTTGACCAGGGATACCAGGTGAGATTTGAGAAAACCTGCTGCAAAATCCTGGGAGGTGGGGGAAAGTTGCTTGTGACAGGAAAGAGGGAAGGTAAACTGTATGTGGTCCAGAGTGATTGTGCCCAGGTGGCTCAGGTGTCGAATGAGCCTGTGCACAATAATTGTATACATTTGCTCCATAGGAGACTTGGGCACTGCGGATTTAGGGCGTTAAAGAAAACCCTGGAGCTTGTGCCTAGTTTGAAAGTAAATCCTTGCAAATGTTACTTGGATTGCCAGGTCTGCAAGAAGACCAAAAGCAAGGCGTGTGCTGTTGCTAAAGAAAGCTCAAGGGAAAGCACACGAGCCCTGGAACTAGTCCATTTAGACGTTATTGGCCCATTGCCAAAGAGTCTGTCGGGGAGGAGATACTGCTTGGTGGCCACCGACGACCACACGAGGTACGCGTGGGTTTTCACCATGGTGCATAAGTCTGAGGTGTATAAGACATTCACCAAGTGGGTCAAAGCAGTGGAGAGACAATTAGGGGTTAATCTCCTAGCTGTACAAACCGACAGAGGGGGGGAATTCTTATCTAACCAGATGAAACGTTGGCTGGAGAACAAGGGCATTGCCCACCGTCTGACGAACCCGGCAACGCCCCGAGAAAATGGGCATGGGGCTGTATTGCAGAATGTGATGTATTGCATGTTAGAGGATGCACAACTGCCAATGACCTATTGGGCAGAAACCATACATGCAGCTGTTTCTTTGCAAAATAGGGTTTGGTGTAATACTGTGAAAAATGTGCCTTACAGGTTACTGTTGAACAAGACCCCAGATTTGAGTTCTTTAAAAGTCTTTGGGTCACGGGCTCGGGTTGGCATCCACTCCACGAGTAGCGGGGAGGGGGATGTCCGGGCAGAGAGCCTAATTTTTCTGGGCTACAAGCCAAGGGCCAGGTGTTATCGTTTCTGCAATAGCAAAAGCAAGATAACACTTAGTAAGAGTGCCCAGTTCAATGAAGAAAGCAGCTGGCCAAGGTTGCACTCCTTGCAGAAACAATTTGTCCTGCTGCCAAGTAGCGATAACGATGTTGGAGCGCAGCCCAGAACTCCAGCCCAGGAGGTGGCACCCAGTGGGGCTGGAGAAGGTGAGCCGAATGCTGGCACAGAGCCTGACGAGCAGAGTCAGGAGGCAGAGCCTCAAATGCAGGAACTGGAGGTAAAGTGTGAGAGTCAGGAGGTTCAACACCCAATTACAGGGGCAGAGCAACCAGCCCAGGAGGTGGGAACAGAGCAACCCGAAGAAGACAAAGCTGGTCCAAGCACAGGGCCACGGGTGTCTGCCAGGTCCACCAAAGGCCAACGTCCCGCTAGGTACAAGTGTCCCTATGTCACTCTGACTGCCAATCCAGACCCACCCGGATTTGAGGAAATGTTAAAAGAAAAGGCTAAGAAATGGAAAGCCTGGGTGGCAGAGTGCGAGGCAAGGGAGAAGGAGGCTGAAGCCAAGCGTCTGAAAGAGCTGGCTGAACAGGAACACGATGATGTGTTTTACAATCATGATGAGTTCCTGAACGAATTCCGGAAAGGGTTCCGAGCTACGTAAATATGAACTGTAATGTTGCTGGTGGACATGTATGTAAACTGTGTAAAGTGTTTTGGTGCACTGGGTTTAAATAGATTAGGAGGTGTGTTGGAGCAAGAATCTACATAAACCCAGTCTGACAGCTACAGTATGACAGCTGGTGATCTAGCTGCCAGGCTAGGTCACAGTGACCTGATCAGCAGACCGGCTTGAGCCGGCAGAAGCCAAGTGATGCAATCTGCTGAGTCAGCACGGCCAGGATTGGCTGCTTGGACTATATATGATCTGTGTGTGCATCACACAGGTCTCTCCCTGTGAGATGGTGGTTAGGCGAAGCACTTTGTCCGTGGAGGTGATATTGTATAGACTGCACAAGAGAGCACTTGTTGTGTATATATGTTAATACACCTTTTGGCACTAGTTGCACGTGTCTGCCTGATTTTCTTTCCTGAAGCCCTGTGTCGGGCAAGTCATCTCCCTCACTCTGCTACTCCCGCTCCGACAAGTGGATCATATGCTGAACATGAGTCAACAGTGTGATGCAGTGGCTAAAAAGGCCAATGCAATTTTGGGCTGTATCAACAGAAGTATAATATCTAGATCATGTACTGATGGTATCGCTTTACTCTGCTCTGGTAAGACCTCCCCTGGAGTATTGTGTTCAGTTTTGGGCACCACATTTTAAGAAGGATCTAGACAAGCTGGAAGGGGTCCAGAGGAGGGCGACAAAGATGGTGAGGGGTCTGGAGACCAAGTCCTATGAGGAAAGGTTGAAGGAGCTGGGGATGTTTAGCCTGGAGAGGAGGCAGATGAGAGGTGATACGATCACCATCTTCAAGTCCTTGAAGGGCTGTTCTATAGAGGATGGTGTGGAATTGTTTTCTGTGGCCCCGGAAGGTCGGACCAGAACCAGTGGGTTGAAATTAAATCAGAAGATTTTCCGGCTCAACATGAGGAAGAGCTTCCTGACAGTCAGAGCGGTTCCTCAGTGGAAGAGGCTTCCTCCTGGGGAGGTTTTTCAGCAGAGGCTGGATGGCCATGAAGATCCTGAGTTGGGCAGATGGTGAGAAGGAGGGCAGGAAGGGCTGCACCAGTGCTTAGTTCTCAGGGGCCATTCTTACACACCCAGGGAAAGGTTGATTGACACTTTAAGATGAGTCAGCAATTTTTCTCCAGGCCAGTTTGGCCGGGATCCCGGAGGGTTTTGCCATCTTCTGGGCATGGAGCAGTGGGGAGGTCCTTGTGAAGTTTCTGCACTGTGCAGGGGGTTAGATTAGATGACCCTGGAGGTCCCTTCCAACTCTCGGATTTTGTGATGTGATGATTCTCTGGATTTCCCTGGGTGACCTTGGCCCAGTCACAGTCTCTCTCAGCCTGGCCTACCTGACAGGGTTGTGGTGAGGATACAGAGGAAAGCATTCTGTCCCAGGGGGAGTGCTGACAGCCTCAAGAAGCTGCATTTATTAAGGCCTTTCGCTTTCTGCCCAGTGGGGGCATCAGACAGCCGCCCACCCGGTGTTCCCACTGCGGAGAAAGCCCTGCCTGGATGTCTTCTGGCGGAGGGCTGCTGGGAAACAAGGTGAGGCGGGGGCGGGGTGGAGGGGGGGTCGTCTGGATGGAGCCCTCCTCTCGCAGCCCCCCCCCCCCGCCGGCTGCAGGAGCGGAAAGGGCAGCCTCACCTTGTTTCCCAGCAGCGGGGAAGACATCAAAGGCCGCTGCGGCGGGAGAGAAGCCATTCCAGACATTCTAGCATTTCGGCGTGACCCAGCCTGTTCCCAAAAGAGCAGCCATAAACTGGAGGGGGGGAGGGGGCCGTGGGGAGGAAGTGCCAGGCAGACACAATGAGCGGCTCCCCCCCCCGCCCCCGCCTGCCACTGGGGACCCACCTCCCAGGGCCTTTGTGCGCTCGGGCTGGGCGAGATGGCCACGGCATGAAACCCGCACAAAAGACGCCGCCGCCGCCGCCGGGGGCTGAAGGAGGCCCGCAGCCCAGTTGGGCGGGGGTGGGGGGGGAGCACCTCGCAGCCTTGAACCCAGCCCCCTGGCCAGGCCTCCTGCCCCACACAGGCCCCGCAGCGCAGAAGGCAGAGCCGAGAGGCGGCTGGAGGGCGCGGGCTGTTCCCTGCTGGGGCTGGGCGGAGGGGGGGGGCTGCTGACCCCGACGCCTTCCCAGGAGGGGGCCGGACCGAGAGCTGCCCTGGCTCAGGCCGCACAAGTCTCCCGCAGCAGCCGCGGCCATCTGCCGCACCCAGGCTCCGCGGCCAAGCGCCAGGCGGCCTGCAGGCCCTCCTGGGGCGGGAGGGGACGAGACGAGACCCCTGCCTGGCGTGGCGGGCCAAGGCAGGAGCTCGGCGGCTGGGGCTGCAGGCCAGCCTCACGCCCTTCCTCGCTCCTCCTCCTCCTCCTCCCGTCCAGCCAGCGGCGCCGGGGGGGGGCCGAGCGCGGCGACCCTCCCTCCCTCCCTCGCTCGCTCCGTCGGTCGGTCGGTGGGCTGCCTCACCTCGCCCGTTGGCCTGGATGAACTGGACGGCCGTCTCGGGGCCGCTGCCGCCGCCTCCTCCCCCGCCGCTGCCTCCGCCGCCGCCGCCGGCGTGGTGGTGGTGGGGGTCGTGGGGGGCGTAGATGTGGTAGCGGACGGTGAGGTTGGCGGCCTCGTGCAGCTCCTCGTAGACGCCCTCGATGGTGAAGTAGAAGGGCCGGTCGTCGGTCTTGCGGTCCACGTAGAGCAGCGCGGCGCGGGAGCTCCAGTTGAAGAGCTCGTGCAGGTGGGCCACGAAGGCGCCGAGCTTGGGCGCCGACGGGCCGGTGCGCACCAGGGTGCTGAAGCCGTCCTTCTTGCGGCTGAAGCCCGAGGCCACGGCGCCGGCGGTGAGCAGCGGCAGGCGCCAGTGCGAGGCGAAGCGGCCCACCGAGGCGGCCGGGTAGACGCAGCCGGGGCCCAGCAGCACGTCCGGGTCGTGGTAGAGCATCAGGTCCACCGCCTTGAGCGGCGCCACGTACTCCGAGCAGGCGCCGTTCAGCTCCGACGTGTTGAAGAAGGTGCGCACCGACAGGCCGGCCGCCCGCAGCCCCGGCTCCAGCGCCTCGAGCGCCAGCGCCACCGCCGGCGCCACACGCGGCCAGGCCCACGGGTAGCTCACGTTGTGCTGCGGCAGCACCACCGCCATCGTCACCACCGTGCCGCTGCCGTTGCCGCTGCCCGCGCCCTCGGGGCCCGAGGAGGAGGAGCAGCAGGCGGCCGCCAGCGCCAGGGCCAGCGCCAGCACGAGCAGCGGCCGGGCCATGGCCGGGCTCTCCTCGCTCGCTCGCTCGGGGTCCCTTCTGCGACGGCACGGCGGCTGCGCTCGGCTCCACCGGAGAGGCCGCCCCCTCCCTCCCCTCCCCTCCCCGCCCTCCCTCCCCCCGGGCCAGAGGGCAGCGCCCCCTGCTGCCTCCCGCCCGCCCCCCAGCCCGGCCCGCCGGCGGCCGCGCCTCGCTCCCTGCTGGCTGCCCGCTGCTGCTGCTGCTGCTGCTTCCGAACGCGTGGCGGGAGCTCGAGGCGAGCAGCAGCCGCAGCCGCAGCGCTTCCCCGGGGCCCTGCCTCGCCCTCGCCCTCGCCTCGGCTGGCCGGCTGGCTGGCTGGCTGGCTGCAGGAGCGCCGGGCGGGCGGGCGCTGTCGGGGACCTCCCTGCAGCCTTCGCCGCTCAGCCGGGCCGGGCCGGGCACCCGAGAGAGCCAAGCCGCCCCGAGCGGAGCGGAGCCCGGCTGGCCCTGCGGCCCCAAGGCTCTTGCGGCGCTGCAGAGGGAAGGGAAGGGAAGGCGCGGCGCCCGGCCGGCCGGCCTCTTTGGAGAGCTTCGGTAAAGGGCGGCGGGGGAGGGGGGGGGGTCGGGTGGAGAACGAAGGACCTAAGCCCCCCGCCCCCCCCCCCCGGAATCTGGACTTTGGGGATTCCTCGTTGTTCTCGGGAGCGCGCTCTGCCCTCCCGGGCTGGCCTGCGGGACACGGCGACCGGGGGGGGGGGGGAGAAGATTCTCTCTTGGGGGGAGGGGTTGCCAGCTCGGCGAGGGGGATTCCTGGAGATGTGGGGGCTGGAGCTTGAGGGCGGGGCCTCGGCAGAGTCGGATGCCACAGAGTCCCTCACCCCCTCCCGCCCCACCAATTCCCTCCCGGTGGACGGGCCACTAGAGGTAGGGAACGTTGGCGCTCCAGATGTTTTTTGCCTACATCTCCCATCAGCCCCAGCCATTGGCCATGCTGGCCGGGGCTGTTGGGAGTTGTAGGCAAAGCATCTGGAGAGCTCCCGTTGGCCACCCCTGCCATAGAGTCTCTCCCCCCCCCCCCCCCGTGAAGGGATCCCTCTAGTTTCTGGAGAGCAGCTGCGATGGCGGAGAGCTCCAGGCGCCCCAGACCCTTCTCTGATGCGGCGGCACCTGGGGGCCAAGGCAGGGAGAGACCGCCCGCCAGCCCGCCCTGGGACTGCCAGCCGTCCTGGTGAAGAAGGAGTGCGTGGGCGAGGAGACTGGGGGGCCTTCCATGGGCTGCTTGATGCGGCTTTCAGTTCTAGTCAGACCTTAATTGGCATGAAAGTCAGAAGGATTCACAATCAAAAGTAGGTACAAGAACCTGAAGTGCAGTAAGAACAATACATAAAGCAATCAATTAAAATGGCAGCCAATAATACTAATCAAGAGTAGACACCTAGCAATTAAAATACAGTAGTATGCCTAGATTTAATTTTGTAGGCTTCTACTAAGAAATTCCCAACGCATGTAGTAGTGTGGGGATTAACATCTTTGAAAAAGTAGGACAGAGTTTTCCTTTTAGTAAATACATTGTGTTGGAGATATTTAGCTAAAAATTGTCTACCTTGTAAGGCCAGGAAAGGACATTCTAAAATAATATGGGATATAGAATCAAGGACTCCTAATTCACATGGACATAATCTATTTTGGAGAGGAACTGTCTAAACCTACCAAAGAGAACTGTTGATGGGAAGGCATTTAAACGTGCCAGAGTAAAAATCCTCTTGGAGAGGAGTGACAAGTGGAGGGCCTCAGGGATCTGTCCTGGGACCTGTTTTGTTCAACATCTTTATCAATGATTTGGATGAAGGAATAGAGGGAATGCTTATTAAATTTGCCGATGATACTAAATTGGGAGGGGCTGCAAACACAGAAGAAGACGGAAACAGGATACAGGATGACCTTGACAGGCTGGGAAACTGGGCTAAAACCAGTAACACGAAGTTAAACAGGGATAAATGTCAAGTTCTGCATGTTAGATCAGGCCAATGGCCCATCCAGTCCAACATTCTGTGTCACACAGCGGCCAAAAATATACACACACACACACACACACACACACACACACACTGTGGCTAATAGCCACTGATGGACCTCTGCTCCATATTTTTATCTAACCTCCTTTTGAAGGTGGCTATGCTTGTGGCCGCCACCACCTCCTGTGGCAGTGAATTCCACATGTTAATCACCCTTTGGGTGAAGAAGTACTTCCTTTTATCCGTTTTAACCTTTCTGCTCA
This sequence comes from Heteronotia binoei, assembly GCF_032191835.1. NCBI lineage: Eukaryota > Metazoa > Chordata > Lepidosauria > Squamata > Gekkonidae > Heteronotia > Heteronotia binoei. The sequence goes on along the minus strand of NW_026800016.1, from coordinate 358,424 downwards.
GCAATTTCATGGAATGCCCACGAGTTCTTGTATTGTGAGAAAGGGAGAAAAGTATTTCTTTCTCTACTTTCTCCATCCCATGCATTATCTTGTAAACCTCTATCATGTCACCCCACAGTCGACGTTTCTCCAAGCTAAAGAGCCCTAAGCGTTTCAACCTTTCTTCATAGGGAAAGTGTTCCAGCCCTTTAATCATTCTAGTTGCCCTTTTCTGGACTTTCGCCAATGCTATAATATCCTTTTTGAGGTGCGGCAACCAGAACTGCACACAGTACTCCAAATGAGACCGCACCATCAATTTATACAGGGGCATTATGATACTGGCTGATTTGTTTTCAATTCCCTTCATAATAATTCCCAGCATGGCGTTGGCCTTTTTTATTGCAAACGCACACTGTCTTGACATTTTCAGTGAATTATCTACCACGACCCCAAGATCTTTCTCATGGTCAGTCTCTGCCAGTTCACACCCCATCAACTTGTATTTGTAGCTGGGATTCTTGGCCCCAATGTGCATTACTTTGCACTTGGCCACATTGAACCGCATCTGCCACGTTGACGCCCACTCACCCAGCCTCAACAGATCCCTTTGGAGTGCCTCACAATCCTCTCTGGTTCTCACCACCCTGAACAATTTTGTGTCACCCGCAAACTTGGCCACTTCACTGCTCACTCCCAACTCTAAATCATTTATGAACAAGTTAAAGAGCATGGGACCCAGTACCGAGCCCTGTGGCACCCCACTGCTTACCGTCCTCCACTGCGAAGACTGCCCATTTATACTCACTCTCTGCTTCCTATTACTCAGCCAGTTTTTGATCCACAAGAGGACCTGTCCTATTACTCCATGACTCTCAAGCTTTCTCATGGTTATAGGATGGGGGAGACTTGTCTTAGCAGTAGTCAGTGCGAAAAGGATCCAGGGGTCTTAGCGGATCATACGCTGAACATGAGTCAACAGTGTGATGCGGTGCAATTTTGGGCTGTATCAACAGAAGTCTAGTGTCCAGATCGCTGCTCTGGTAATATCTCATCTGTGTTCAGTTTTGGGCACCACATTTTAAGAAGGATCTAGACAAACTGGAATGGGTCCAGAGGGCGACGAAGATGGTGAGGGGTCTGGCGACCAAGTCCTATGAGGAAAGGTTGAAGGAGCTGGGGATGTTTAGCCTGGAGAGGAGGTGGCTGAGAGGTGATATGATCACCATCTTCAAGGACTTGAAGGGCTGTCCTATAGAGGATGGTGTGGAATTGTTTTCTGTGGCCCCGGAAGGTAGGGCCAGAACCAATGGGTTAAAATTAAATCAAGAGTTTCCGGCTCAACATTAGGAAGAACTTCCTGACCATTAGAGTAATTCCTCAGTGGAACAGGCTTTCTCGGGAAGTGGGGGGCTCTCCTTCCTTGGAGGTTTTTCAACAGAGGCTAGATGGCCATCTGACAGCAATGAAGATCCTGTGAATTTAGAGGGAGGTATTTGTGAGTTTCCTGCATTGTGCAGGGGGTTGGACTAGATGGCCCTGGAGGTTCCTTCCAACTCTTCTATGAATCTAACAGGCTTCCTCCTCGGGAGGTGGTGGGCTCTCCTTCCTTGGAGGTTTTTCAACAGAGGCTAGATGGCCCTCTGACAGCAATGAAGATCCTGTGAATTTAGAGGGAGGTATTTGTGAGTTTCCTGCATTGTGCAGGGGGTTGGACTAGATGACCCTAGAGGTCCCTTCCAACTCTATGATTCTATTATTCTAAGTCTGACGATGGAATGGGGAATCTAAAGTAAAAAAAAAATAATAATGGGGTATCTTCCCATGCCTTTGGAGTATACCTAGATTGGCTGCAGAGCAAACAGGGGAATGTGAGGGGTATTCGTGATCCATAAGCTTTAGTTGGATTGTTCTTAAAATATATAATCTGTCACTTAAGAAAAGAGCATTCACCTCAATACCAAGTTTTTATAGTTTGTGGGTAAATGTAGAGAGCCAAGTAATGCTGTGCCTATCTTACATCAGGTAGTATAGTAAACTTCCTGAATCCGTTCTGAAATGAATTTTTAACCAGACCCTCCCCTGCTTACAGAGCCCCGTGGCACAGAGTGGTAAAGCCGCAGTCCTAAGCTCTGCTCATGACCTGAGTTCGATCCCTAGTGGAAGCTGGGTTTTCAGGTAGCCGGCTCGAGGTTGACTCAGCCTTCCATCCTTCCGAGGTCGGTCAAAGGAGTCCCCAGCTTGCTGGGGGAAAGCGTAGAGGACTGGGGAAGGCAATGGCAAACCACCCTGTAAAAAAGTATGCTCACCATCTCTGACCTTGAAAGGTTGCCAAGTGGGAGCTTTGTTTACTTAGGAATTTAGGATTACTGTTTTTCCTCAGCTGCCCTGCAAGCACTTCCTTTAATAACAGTGAATGTGAAGTCTGTTTTATACTGGAACCAGCAGGAGCCTGAGAGCAGCTGAAAGACTAAGGGGACTTGGCTGTGCTGCCAGCTTCCCTGCTGCACGAGGAGCAAAAGATGCCTTCTAGCCGCTGCCAACAACACCTTCACTCTGGTATGTTTCGAACTGCCAGGGCGATTCTTCTCCGGGCTCAGCAAAAGTCAGTAGTGAAGCTTGCAGAAGATCAAAGCAGTTTTTACAAACAAGGTGCTAATTGGCCGAGGAGAAGGTTGGAGGTCAACATATTCCCCACTTCGATTTCCCAGGCAGAAATGGCTTCCAGTTGGATACAAAAACCACATAACCGTGTTTACTAACAACTAACAGCATCAGTTAACCCCATAGTGACTGCAATGTAAGCCAACTTGTTTTCCCCAGCAATTTCACATCCCCGCAAACATTCTTGGTGAACCCCAGTTCCGGAGTCTCATCCTGGAGGCTCCTGTTGAAGTCCTTTTGTTGAACAAGGGGGGCTTCCAGTTCAGAAGAGGAGATAAGCAGGGGGGCTTTTGAGTACACCTGCAGAGAGAAGCATTGTTCTTCCACCTGTATCACTCATGCCACATCTGTACCCACATTGTTTTATAGAAGAGCTGCCCTTTGTGACCTGTAGAGTGAGCTGAAAGACCCAACGTACCTGGCAGCAGGTCTCACACTGGAGGGCGGATGCTGCCCACTCTTCCCATGTGCAGAAACTGGCAGACACTTTTTGCCTCTGAGGACACCCAGACTGACCTGAAAGTCTTTCGACAGAAGAGTTCGAAGGGATGCAGCTGCCTTGTGCAGAAACCAGCGCCTGTCGAGGAAGGCAAGTCTTGTCTTCTCCAACTCTCGGGCTCTCCAGAGGGTTCAGGGAGAGCCTTTCACTTACGGAATCATAGGAGCTGGAGAAGGGGCCATCCAGCCCACCCCCCTGCTCAATGCAGGATTGGCCCAGAGCATCCCAGACAAGTGTTTGTCCAGCTGCTGCTGAAAGACTTCCTGGAAGGGGGCGCTCCCCACCTCCCCAGGTAGCTGATTCCACTGTTGAACAACTCCAGCTGTAAAAAAGTTCATTTTCCTACTATCCAGCCAGGACCTTCCCACCCTTAGTTTACGGCCTGCCCTCCTGCTCTAAGGGACAGCCCTTCAACGCCTTCAAGAGAGCCCCCCTGCCCCCCCGCCTCCTCTTCTCCAGACTGACCATTCCAAAGTCCCTCAGCCTTTCTTCCTAGTTGCTTCCAACCTTGGCCACCCGTTTTGGAAATGTGAGTAGGTCAAGCAAGAGGCAATTGGATGGTCACTAAGAAAAGCACATTGGTGATCTTCGGACACTGTATCCTCTCTCTGCTGAAATGAAGACTTTCCAGAGAGTCCACAGTTCTCTTAATGAGTCTTTAAAGAGTAAAATTCTTATGGCTGGTACTATTCACGCAAGAATCTCTGCATGAAAGCAGCTCTGCCATCTGATCCAAGCAAACCACTCAACACTCCCAGCAGTTTCTAGGCAGCGTTTCACATGAGAGGCTTCCTCAAGAGTAGATTCTCAGCATTCTGGCATTAACTGGTGCATCCTTCAAAATGGCGGCGTCCAGGCTAGGAGCTGATGTGTCTCTCTCATAGGATCAAAGGTGAGCATGGTGTCTCCTTGTCTCTGGCCCCTGGCTTCAGGCAGTCTTTGGGAGACAACCAGAGCGCTCCTGGCTGCCTGTCCAGACCCATGAAGCAGGGGGCTGCTGTACAGCACCAAAGAAGGCACGATCCAGGCATTCAGGGCCTTTTCCCATCCACAGGAGCGGCTGCAACTGCCACTCAGTGCTGCTAGGAACCATCCATCTGACATAGACCCGAGGTGCACCACAAAGCTCGGCCCTTTCTTTCTATCCCAGGGGTCAGGGAAGTCAGGTGACACAGACAAGGAAGCTGGTTTCAGCTGCCCCGTTTCTTTAGAACTGGACAGCGTCTAAACATCCCAGCAGGCAAAAGTCCTGCAGAGCAGGATCTGCACAAGGAAGGCCCCATCATCAGAAGCATCCCGCAGCCTCCTGGGAAACAGAACCAAAGATTCAACTCTAGAGGCTGATTTACTATAGGAATTAAAGCAAAAGGTTTAGCAGGGGACTGAGGCTCAGACAGGCACTAATTCTGCGACAGACTTTCCCCCCAGCAGCACCAGACGGAGCAAGGGAGACTGAAGAAAAGCGGAGGATGGAATTCCTCTCTCTCCCTCTCTCTCTCGGTTGCTAAAGATAGAATCATAGAGTTGGAAGGTACCTCCAGGGTCATCTAGTCCAACCCCCTGCACAATGCAGGAAACTCACAAACCCCTCCCCCTCAATTCACAGGATCCTCATTGCTGTCAGATGGCCATCCAGCCTCTGTTGAAAAACCTCCAAGGAAGGAGAGCCCACCACCTCCCGAGGAGGAAGCCTGTTCCACTGAGGAACCGCTCTGTCAGGAAGGTCATAGAGTCATAGAGTTGGAAGGGTCCTCCAGGGTCATCTAGTCCAACCCCCTGCACAATGCAGGAAACTCACAAACACCTCCCCCTAAATTCACAGGATCCTCATTGCTGTCAGATGGCCATCTAGCCTCTGTTGAAAAACCTCCAAGGAAGGAGAGCCCACCACCTCCCGAGGAGGAAGCCTGTTCCACTGAGGAACCGCTCTGTCAGGAAGGTCATAGAGTCATAGAGTTGGAAGGGTCCTCCAGGGTCATCTAGTCCAACCCCCTGCACAATGCAGGAAACTCACAAACACCTCCCCCTAAATTCACAGGATCCTCATTGCTGTCAGATGGCCATCTAGCCTCTGTTGAAAAACCTCCAAGGAAGGAGAGCCCACCACCTCCCGAGGAGGAAGCCTGTTCCACTGAGGAACCGCTCTGTCAGGAAGGTCATAGAGTCATAGAGTTGGAAGGGTCCTCCAGGGTCATCTAGTCCAACCCCCTGCACAATGCAGGAAACTCACAAACACCTCCCCCTAAATTCACAGGATCCTCATTGCTGTCAGATGGCCATCTAGCCTCTGTTGAAAAACCTCCAAGGAAGGAGAGCCCACCACCTCCCAAGGAAGCCTGTTCCACTGAGGAACCGCTCTAACTGTCAGGAAGGTCATAGAGTCATAGAGTAGGAAGGGCCCTCCAGTGTCATCTAGTCCAACCCCCTGCACAATGCAGGAAACTCCCAAACACCTCCCCCTAAATGCACAGGATCCTCATTGCTGTCAGATGGCCATCTAGCCTCTGTTGAAAAACCTCCAAGGAAGGAGAGCCCACCACCTCCCAAAGAGGAAGCCTGTTCCACTGAGGAACCGCTCTAACGGTCAGGAAGTTCTTCCTAATGTTGAGCCAGAAACTGTTGTGATTTAATTTCAACCCACTGGTTCTGGTTCTACCTTCCGGGGCCACAGAAAACAATTCCACCCCATCCTCTATAGGACAGCCCTTCAAGTCCTTGAAGATGGTAATCCTATCACCTCTCAGCCGCCTCCTCTCCAGGCAGGAAAATTCCCAGCTGTTCTACAGGGTTCCCATAAGAACATAAGAGAAGCCATGTTGGATCAGGCCAATGGCCCCTCCAGTCCAACATTCTGTGTCACAGAGCAGCCAAATATATACACACACACACTGTGGCTAATAGCCACTGATGGACCTCTGCCCCATATTTTTATCTAACCCCCTCTTGAAGGTGGCTATGCTTGTGGCCGCCACCACCTCCTGTGGCAGTGAATTCCACATGCCAATCACCCTTTGGGTGAAGAAGGACTTCCTTTTATCCGTTTTAACCTGTCTGCTCAGCAATTTCATCGAATCCCCACGAGTTCTTGTATTGTGAGAAAGGGAGAAAAGTACTTCTTTCTCTACTTTCTCCATCCCATGCATTGTCTTGTAAACCTCTATCATGTCACCCCTCAGTCGACGTTTCGACTGGGCAGTATAATAAAAAATAGAGACATCACCCTGCCAACAAAAGTCCGTATAGTCAAAGCGATGGTATTCCCAGTAGTAATGTATGGCTGTGAGAACCGGACTATAAGGAAGGCCGAGCGCAGAAGAATAGATGCTTTTGAGCTGCGGTGCTGGAGAAGAATCTTGAGAGTCCCTTGGACTGCAAGGAGATCCAATCAGTCAGTCCTAAGGGAAATCAACCCTGACTGTTTCCTGGAAGGTCAGATGCTGAAGCTGAAGCTCCAATCCTTTGGCCACCCAATGAGAAGGGAGCCCTCCCTGGAGAAGCCCCTGATGCTGGGAAAGACAGAAGGCCAAAGAAGAAGGGAGCGGCAAAAGAGGAGATGGCTGGACAGTGTTACTGATGTAACTAACATGAATTTGAGCAGACTTGGGAGGATGGTGGAAGACAGGAGGGCCTGGCGGGACTTGGTCCGGGGGTCGCAATGAGTCGGACTCGACTGTGCGACTGAACAACAACAAAGATAGATCCAGGTGGGCAGCTGTGTTGGTCTGAAGCATTAGAACAAAGCAGAAGTCAAGTGCAGCTTTAAGACCGACACAGTTTTATTTAGAAGGTAAGCTTTCGTGTGCTCTAAGCACATTTCCTCACACAACAGGGTGGAATGGCAAGCAGTCCTGAATATAAAGTGGGCAGTGAATTAGTATGCAAAATCATGGAAATATTTTTTAGCAGATTCCCATCTGACGAAATGTGCTTCTAGAACATGAACGCTTCCATTCTGAATAAAACTTGGCTGGTCTTAAAGGCGGAACTCGACTCCGGTTTTGAGACTGTCAGACAACCCACAAGCGCTGGAGCCTCTGCTGCCTTCTGCTCACCTCAGTCCGGGAGTCTTCCCACTTTCCAAAGGAAGTCTTTTTGATCACCGACTGGGGCCACTTTTAGGAGGTGGGGTGTGTTTGGTCTGGGCTTCAACTGGCGGAGTGTCAAATGGTTGGCCCCCAGAAGGGATCTGACCCTCTTGAGGCTCCTCTTTAACTCCCTCCTGCCAGGGTCCTTCTTGCAAGGGCTTGTTTGGGACTTGGAGGGCATCTCTCCGCTGTCATGCATGCTGACCGTTCTCAGTCGATGTGTGGCGACACCTGCTTCTCCCTTCTGGTCTCCAGCTCTCCTCCGAGCCACGCGTCGAGTCAGCTCCATGAGCAGGGGCTCCAATGCAGAGTCCTCCCCACTGGCCAAGAACCTCCTCTCTAGGGTACATCTTCAGCACATGGTGACACCGTCAGCCTCAGGGTAGCTGAACTCATGACATCCCCACCCCACTTTCCTTCTCCATCCTGCTGTCTGCCTCATTGGGGGGAAGGGGAGTTTCTTCCCTTCATGTTTTGTGCCCTGTTGCATTCAAGCCCAGGAGAAAGAGATTTCCCTTAGGACTGACTGATTGGATCTCTTATGTTCTTATGGGAACCCTGTAGAACAGCTGGGAATTTTCCTGCCTGGAGAGGAGGCGGCAGAGGTTAAAGGATCACCATCTGCAAGAACTTGAAGGGCTGTCCTATAAAGGATGGGGTGGAATTGTTGGCAGGGTGATGTCTCTATTTTTTATTATACTGCCCAGGTTTACCATAGCTGTCCTCCCAAGGAGCAAACGTCTTTTAATTTCATGGCTACAGTCGCCATCTGCAGTGATCTTGGATCCCAGAAATGTGAAGTCTGTCACTACTTCCACGTCTTCCCCTTCTGTCTGCCAAGGAGTGATGGGGCCAGATGCCATGATCTTCGTTTTCTTGATGTTGAGTTTCAAGCCTGCTTTTGTGCTCTCCTCTTTCACCCTCAACAAGAGGTTCTTTAGGTCCTCCTCACTTCCTGCCATGTAGATCTATCTACATGGACTCAAAACTGGTTCAACCAGAGGAAATCAAGAGTGGTGAGTAAGTGTGCTGCAATGGAGGGAGAGAAGAGTGAGGCTGGTCTGGAGCTATTTGATGTCTTTGGGGATGGCTTGAAAGGGGGGTGGGGTGGCCAGAGGATACCAAATGATTCAAGAGGATGAACACCAAGGCAGATTGCAAAGAGCTACAGAAGAACTGGGTGAGTGGGCAACAACAGGGCAAAGGAAGCGCATTGAGGGTTAAGGTTTATTGGATTTATATCCCACTCTCCCCGCTGAAGCAGGCTCAGGGCGGCTCGCAACCAGAAAATTCATAACAATTCAACAATTAAATAGTTAAACAATTAAAGCAAATTAAACAGTTAAAACTGTTAAGAACAATTAAAACAGTCTGGTGCTAATCATTTTCGATGTTGAGACAATGTCTCCCCCTCCCCCATTTCAAGTATAGCCTAAGGGGGTGTGGCCATCTGAGCATGCTGGGACTGATGGGGAATGACCTCAGGGTCATGGAGATTGCCCAATGAAAGGGCCCAGCATGCTGCTGCTGCGGCAAACAAGCCCAACTCCATGCTGGGGATGATTAGGAAAGGGACTGGACCCAACATGGCTGATGCTCCTCTAGAGATCTGTGCTGTGGCCTCATTCGGAATCCTGTGTCCAGTTCTGGTGACCAAATGGCAGAGCTAATCAATAACTGAAAAGCCCAACTGATAGGGGGTGGGGGGTCGGAGCCCCTCCCCTGGGAAGAAAGTCTGGCGAGTCCCGGGTGTTCAGACTAGGAGCAAGAGGGTCTCCTGAAGGCCAGGCCTGGGGATTCCCCCCCCCCCCGCAGGGGTCCTGCACTCCAAGTGTGTGTGTGTGTGGGGGGGGGGGTTCCTTTGCCTCTTCCTGCCTGGGGGGGGGGGCAGTGGGGCCAGCTTCCGAGGAGCAGGGATTGGAAGGACGAGGCCTCCCTCCGGCCTGGCTGATGGTTCCCTGGGGCAGAGCTGGGGGTCGTTGCAGCCTCAGGGCTTTCTTCCACACTCCCCCCGCCCCTGTTCACAATTCCCTCCGGATGAGAAGCTTCTGGCCTCCCCGCTGGACCCAAGGACGTGGCGGGCAGCCATGTTGCCAAGCAGGGCTCCCTCCACTCCTGTCCCGACTGCAACCCTCTGGGGAAGCGTCTCCCTGCGGCATCCTGGGGTGCGCCTGTGCACCTCGCCGGGGTTCCCTCCGTGGGCAGCTGTCCTGTGCCGAGGGTGACCCCTGGTGGCCCGCAGTGGCACCGCGGCAACCGGCCCCGCAGGGCTGCCCGCCTGGAGCTTCCTCTCCGCTCTTGGCCAAGGTGCCCCGCAAACCCCTCTCATGTCCGGGGCTGGCCGCGAAGCTCAGGCTGCCGAGCTCAGGCTGCCGCCGCCCCTCCTGGGAAGGTCGCACCGGGCGGGTTCTGGCTGGAGCCTCCCGACCCCTTCAGCTGCTTCAAGCCCCCACTCTTCGCCCCAGACTTCAGGGCTGCTCTCTCACGCCTTCGTTAAGGTTGACACCTTCCCTGTCAACTGGTGGGATTGCCCTGAAAGAGAGCTGGGTCCAGAGAAGCAGGGCCCTGCTGGTGGTGGCGCCTCCTGAGCCAGGCCACAGCGGGGATTGAGGCTCCTCTCGAAGGGTGGACCCACCTCTCCTGTGGATGGGCTTTGCGGGGGGGGGCGGGCTGCTGGTGGAGGGGTGGAGCCAGGCCGGTAGCCACAGAGGGGCCCTGCCCCCTGACTTCCTGGCCAGGCTGCTGGACCCACAGCCTCCCCTTCCTGCTGCCGCCTGGGAGGCAGGTGGGCAGATTGAGAGAGGCTGGTCCTCCCTGTCCAGAGACCTGGGAGGGGGGGGGCAGAGATGGCCCTTTGGACAGTAGGGGAGCCCCACCCTGCCTTGCTGCTCCCACAGACAGCCTGCTAAAGACAGAGGATACCCGAGAGAGAGATGTCAAATACACAGACATGCGAGTAGCACACCCCTACAATATATATTCAATTGCTCCTTATATTCAGTCGCTCATATCATAAACACAGTATACACAAAGATATATTCACGAAGTCCCAGTCCGCAAATGTCCACGGAATTCCAAAGTCGACTTGAAATGCAGTCTTCAATTCCTTGTGGGAAGTAGTGGAGAAGAAAAGATGGGACGTAGTAACCAGCTGTGGGATTTGGGCGAGGCATTGCCCGTTAGCGAAGCAGGACTGGGTCCCAATGAGCGAATGATCGTTTGTATAACCGGAGGTGGAGGCAGTGATTTGCGCTGTGAGTGACGATTGAGAAAGGTGTGGCTGAAACCGGTCTCCATCTTGGTGACGAACGGTTCACTAGCCAATAGTGGCTACCCCACATCCAATGAAGGAGGGCGCCATGGGTTTTAGTGCTGAAAGATTTGACTGGGCTCCCTCGAAGGGCAGCCCTGTTGTCTGCTTTTGGTTCAGTTTTAGCCTTTATATTCTTATCGTAGCCTTAACTGCAACCTTTTATAATGGTTGCGGAGGTGGGGGAGAAATTAGGGCTTTTAAGGCACAAACGGTAATGAGACTTTTTGACTGACATTTGGTCTCTCTGACTGCTGGAGATTTTAGCCTTGAGATTTGTAGCTCAGCAGAAGGAAAGCCCTCACTGAGAAAAGTGGAACTACGGCCAAGGCTCCTATTTAGAGTCTCAGCACCTGGTGTCTGGCTCTGTGGCTTTTGGAGCTCTTTCCTCTCCCCTTCTCCGCCTAGGTCTGAATCCTGGCTCTTCAGGATGGGCGTCAGCAAAAGAACTCGTGACCAGGAAGATTCTGTCTCTCAGCCGGCATGATGTCTACTAAAAGATTTAGTATCCCTCTCTTCCAAAGCCATATTGCAAATGCATCCATTTCCTTTGCAATGGCAGGCACTGCAGCAGGAGGATTCTGCAAAATTGGCTGGACCCAAGCCTGCTAGTGGGGGTGGGGGAAGTCGGGCAGCACCAGATGTGGCCCTGGGAAATGCAGCAATCCATATCTTCCATTCTCCCTTTTCCTAAAGCCACTTTGGGTACAAAAGATCACAGCAAAGCAGCCGTAGAAATGCCTTGTCTCCTGGGAGGCTGGCAACAAGCGAGGCCTCCACTGTACTTGCACCATCCCCTCCCCCTCTGAGCCAAGAAGCAGCAGGAGGTGGCAATTAGCCCCCTCCCTGGCCTTCCAGGCATCTCTTAAGATATGCGAATACATCCAGCTAGAGACAAGGGGTGGGAATTGAAAACAAATCAGCCAGTATCACCAGGCCCCTGTATAAACCGATGGTGCGGTCTCATTTGGAATGCTGTGTACAATTCTGGTCACCGCACCTCAAAAAAGATATAGCACTGGAAAAAGTGCAGAAAAGGGCAACTAGAATGATTCAAGGGTTGGAACACTTTCCCTATGAAGAAAGGTTAAAACGCTTGGGGCTCTTTAGCTTGGAGAAAGGTCGTAAGAATATAAGAGAAGCCATGTTAGATCAGGCCAATGGCCCATCCAGTCCAACACTCTGTGTCACACAGTGGCAAAAAAAGGAGGTTCACAAGTGGGGCTAGAAGCCTTTCCACTTTGCCCCACCCCCCAAGCACCAAGAATACAGAGCATCACTGCCCTAGACAATTCCAATAATATGCTGTTGCTAAAAGCCACTGATGGACCTCTGATCCATATTTTTATCCAAACCCCCCTTGAAGCTGGCTATGCTTGTAGCCTCCACCCCCTCCTGTGGCAGTGAATTCCACATGTTAATCACCCTTTGGGTGAAGGACTTCCTTTTATCTGTTCTAACCCCGACTGCTCAACAATTTCATGGAATGCCCATGAGTTCTTGTATTGTGAGAAAGGGAGAAAAGTACTTCTTTCTCTACTTTCTCCATCCCATGCATAATCTTGTAAACCTCTTATGTCACCCTGCAGTCGATGTTTCTCCAAACTAAAGAGGCCCAAGTGTTTTAACCTTTATTCATAGGGAAAGTGTTCCAAACCTTTAATCATTCTAGTTGCCCTTTTCTGGACTTTTTGCAATGCTATAATATCTTTTTTGAGGAGCGGCGACCAGAATTGTACACAGATCCAAGCAGGCAGCCGTATTGGTCTGAAGCAGTTGAACAAAGGACTCAAGTTGCTCCTTTAAGACCAACCAATTTTTATTTAGAACATAAGCTTTCGTGTGCTATTAAGCACACTTCATCAGACAAGGAAACCAGCACAGTGAGCAAAGCCATACAAAGCTGAGCAGAGCCATACAGAGCTGGTAGGCAGTGGTTTACCAGTACTCCAAATGAGACCGCACCATCGATTTATACAGGGGCATTACGATACTGGCTGATATGTTTTCAATTCCCTTCCTAATAATTCCCAGCATGGCATTGGCCTTTTTTATTGCAATCGCACAGACTTGACATTTTCAGTGAGTTCTCTACCACGACCCCAAGATCTCTCTCTTGGTCAGTCTCTGCCAGTTCACACCCCATCAACTTGTATTTGTAGCTGGGATTCTTGGCCCCAATGTGCATTACTTTGCACTTGGCCACATTGAACTGCATCTGCCACGTTGACGCCCACTCACCCAGCCTCAACAGATCCCTTTGGAGTTCCTCACAATACTCTCTGGTTCTCACCACCCTGAACAATTTAGTGTCATCCGCAAACTTGGCCACTTCACTGCTCACTCCCAACTCCAAATCATTTATGAACAAGTTAAAGAGCATGGGACCCAGTACCGAGCCCTGCGGCACCCCACTGCTTACCGTCCTCCACTGCGAAGACTGCCCATTTATACTCACTCTCTGCTTCCTGTTAATTAGAGGGAGGGAGGAGGAAGAAAGAGGCCGCCTCGGATGTGGGGGGGGGGGCATGAGGAGCCTTCTCCAAGCCGGCCAATGGGGCAGTGGGGGCTTCAAGAGCCACCCCTAGACTAGGTGGCCCCTCTGTGCTTCTAGTACTCTTCGTGGCCATTTCCTCAATTGGCTGAGGCTCCTGCCCTGGGGAAGGAGGGGGGAGGCAGAGCTTGTTTTTCCAGGCTCTCAATCGCACAGCAGAGCTACTGAGCCAAGCCTCTCTTCCTTCTATTGGCTGAGGCTCCTCCCCCTCCTGGTCCCCTGGGGAAGGAAGGAAGGAAAGAGCCAGAGCTTCCTTTGCCAAGTTCTCTGGATCACGCAGGAGAGATACAAAGAAAGCACCTTTAAAACCGACAAGTGCTACAAGTGCTAACATTTTAAGTAAGTTTTAAGTTTTTAAAACAGTGCTTGTGAGTTTCCTGCCTTGTGCAGGGGGTTGGACCAGATGACCCTAGAGGTACCTTCCAACTCTCGGATTCTATGGACTGCCCACACACAGTCCCCCAGGAAGCCCCCGGAGGGAGGCAGGACCACACAGCCAGCCAGGCCTGCAGGGCCTCCTCTGACTCAGCTCCTTCTTGCTGGAGATGCCGCTGGGGACTGGAGCAGAGACTTCCTGCGTGCAAAGAGAGGCTCTGCCCGAGCCCCAGCCAGGGCCTCGCCTCCACCCGGAGCGAAGAAGGGCAGAGAGCAAGCCAGCCAGCCTGCAGGGTCCCATCCTGCAAGAGGAGGCCAGGCTGAAATCCTCCTCTCCTCAGGAAACGAGAAGCAGAGCCACAGTGTGAAGTTGGCAGCCACTGAATCCTTGCGCTCAGGTTTCCGCCCTGGCACACCAAAGAGCCTCTCTGGGGGGAGAGCAAGTGCTCCAGCCAGCTGCATCCAGAGGGCCTTCCAGACCGGTGAGGTTTCGTGTGTGGACAGCCTGGAACGGAAGTGGGGCTCTGCAATGCCCCCCCAACAGCACAGCAAGCAGCGCTGCCCCTCCCTCCTCCCCACTGCACGAGCTGCCTGCCTCTTCCTCCTGGGGGTGGGGCCTAGTGAAAGCCCAAGGACGCCTGCTCTCCCCGCCTCAGGGGGCTGTTGAGGGGGGGGGGTTATTAAAGGCTCAAGGGGAAATCCCTCCCTCTGCCCCCCCAGGAACCTGGGCCAACTGCATGTGGGCTGGCTTGACCCCCCTCAGAGGGAAGCCCCAGGCCAAGGAGCCTTTGGGGGGGGAGGGAGTCTGCCTGCACCTCCGCTGAACAAGCAACACCCACCTCTGGCCTGTGGGTCTGGAAGGAACCCCACCTCTGCGCCTCCCCTCCCCCCCCCCAGGCCACGGAGGCAGGCAGGGCACCAGCCAAGGGGGGCAGCAAGCAGGCCAAGAGCCCCCCCCCCAGACCACTGCATGTGCACGAATGCCAGGCCACAGGGCGGGGGGGGGGCCAGGATGCTGCTGGGAAGGAACCTCCTGCCAGGCCCAAAATCTTCATCCCCAACCCCCCCCCCCACACACACACACACAGGCCAAGCAAGGCCTCTGCCAAAGATGCAAAGAAGAGCCTGTCCCAGAACAGGATTTTATTGAGGCACACACACGCACACACGCACAAGCACGCGGGCTCAGGAGAGAGGGGGGGGCTCCTGGTTCTGACCCAAGGCAGAAGGGCCTGTCAGAGGGGGGATGCGCAACCCCCCCTCCAGAAAGACGGGCCCACAAGAGAAGACACCACCACCTTCTTCTTGGGCGGGGGGGGGGGGGGCTTCGTGCTCCCTCCCAGCAGCCCCAGCCGGAGCCCTGGGGGGAGGGGCTGCAGTCAGATGGTGAGGGTGCTGGAGCTGGAGAACTGGGAGACGTAGGAGGCCAGGAGGGGACTGGTCGGCAGCACTTTGATGGGCAGGTCCCAGCTGAAGGTGTCCACCTCCACCTGCTCCAGCCCCCTCCGGCTGGTGGCTTCTGCCGGGCCCTCCGAGACCCTCTGCAGCTCCGCTGCCTCCGCCTCCCGGGCCGTCACAAACTCAAAATGCAGCCGCCACTTCAGGGACACTGGAGAGGAAAGGGTGGGGGAGGATCAGCCTTGGCCCCCGAGACAGCCCCAGGAGCACCACTAGGAAGCTCAGCCAGGGACCTTCCTCCCCACCTCCAGAGGAGACGGGCACCGGATGGGGACCCTGGCCCAGGGAGCAGCTCAGGCAGGGAGGGCTGCCAGCCTCAGGCACGGCCAGGAGTTCTCCCAGAACCACACCTGATCTCCATCCTGCAGAGACCCCACCCCTTCCTCCCCCCCCCCCCGGAAATGGCAGCTCCAGAGGGAGGGGGCATGGCCGCACAATCTCTCCAAATCCCCCAGGGCAGCCCCCAGCCCAGAGCTGGCAGGTCTGGAGAGGAGGCGGCTAAGAGGTGATAGGATCACCATCTTCAAGGAGTTGAAGGGCTGCCCTAGAGAGGAGGGTGCAGAGTTGTTTTCTGTAGCCCCAGAAGGTCAGACCAGAACCAAGGGGTTGAAATTGAATCAAAGGAGTTTCCGCCTCAACATTAGGAAGAACTTCCTGACTGTTACAGCAGTTCCTCAGTGGAACAGATTTCCTCCTCGGGAGGTGGTGGGCTCTCCTTCCTTGGAGGTTTCTAAGCAGAGGCTAGACGGCCATCTGACTGCAATGAGGATCCTGTGAATTTAGGGGGAGGTGTTTGTGAGTTTCCTGCGTTATGAAGGGGGTTGGACTAGATGACCCTGTAGGTCCCTTCCAATTCTTCTATGATTCTAACAGGCTTCCTCCTCGGGAGGTGTTGGGCTCTCCTTCCTTGGAGGTTTTTAAACAGAGGCTAGATGGCCACCTGACAGCAATGAAGACCCTGTGAATTTAGGGGGAGGTGTTTGTGAGTTTCCTGCATTGTGCAGGGGGATGGACTAGATGACCCTGGAGATCCCTTCCAACTCTTCTATGATTCTAACAGGCTTCCTCCTCGGGAGATGGTGGGCTCTCCTTCCTTGGAGGTTTTTAAACAGAGGCTAGATGGCCATCTGACAGCAATGAAGACCCTGTGAATTTAGGGGGAGGTGTTTTTGAGTTTCCTGTATTGTGCAGGGGGTTGGACTAGATGACCCTGGAGGTCCCTTCCAACTCTAGGATTCTGTGATCACCATCTTCAGGTACCTGCTTTGTTTTCTGTGGCCCCAGAAGTTTGGACCAGAACCAGTGGGTTGAAATTGAATCAAAAGAGTTTTCGGCTCAACATCAGGAAGAACTCCCTGACCATTAGAGCGGTTCCTCAGGGGAAGAGGCTTCCTCCTCGGGAGGGGGTGGGCTCTCCTTCTTCGGAGGTGTTGAAGCAGAGGCTGGATGCCACCTGACAGCAAGGCTGATTCTGTGGACTTGGGCAGATCAAGGGGGGGCAGGAGGGCTGCATCAGTGCTTTGTTCTTGTGGGCCCCCCCCTTCTGACCCAGGGAAATGCTGGTTGCCACTTTGGGGTCATCCAGCAATTTTTCTCCAGGCCAGTGATTTTTTTGTCTTTGCCACCAGGGGTGCGTGGTGTGTGGGGGGAGGCTGGGCGCTGTGCATGTTCTGCATGGAGCAGGGATGAGTTAGATGAGCCTCCCCACTCCATGATTCTGACCCTGCCAGGTCTTGCTTGTTCCCAGCCCCCCTCCCCCTCCCTCAGACTGCCGGGCCTCCATCTGCCTGGCCAGACACGGGAAAGAAAGAGGAATGTCCTCCGGTCAGGCTCAGGCACCAGCTGGGCAGGAAAAGTAGAGGACTTTTGATCTTGGACAGCCAAAGGCATCTTTGATGTTAAAGAAAGAAGTAGAACACGTTTTAATGACTAGTAAAGTGCTAAATACAGCTTGAGCACTTAACAAGCATGATCAGATATAATTTCAGCACACTTGCATGATTTCATAGATACATACTGAGAACTGATCACTTATCTGTGTAAAGCCAGGACTCTTCTGAGACAGCAAAAGTCCTTTTGCCTATAAAACCTGCTCGGCAGAAGAGATCCTGGGGCTTTCTCTAAATGGAGAAGACTCAAAGAGCAAAGGTGAGATTTCTGTATGTGGTTGCGGGAACTGGGCTGCTAAAGCTCCCTACAGCATTCCGAGATAGTTCCATGAAATCTGAATCACTTTAAAGCTCATCTAATCTAGTGTGCCTGAGAAATGCGAGGAGACCTCGTTTTCCTTTGCATGCAGTCTTTTAGTCATCGTAGGGTTAATCTGCACAGGTATCTATTTCTTATCATCCAGCTAACATAAGAGGGTTGGGTCTTTCCTCCAATATAGACCTTCATTGATGAAGGTTTCTGTTTGGTTTGCTGGTTAAACACAGAGCCCAAGTAGAACTGTGTTGCCACTGCAAATAGGCAGCCCTTTTGCCGGGTCTTATCTGGGTGGATCCCTTTGAAGTCTCTGATGTGGCCAGGCCAGACACGCTGGAGGGGGGGGGGTAATTCTCTTGTTCCTCATTGGGATGAGCCCCCCCGCCCCCTTAGGAACCACCAGCAGGACGGAGGCTGGAGAAGGAGGCAACAGTGCCCCCCTCAAGCCAGCCCTGCCCCCCGAATGCCACACCTTGAATGGGACCATGACTCCGTGCACACTGAACTGCTCTTTTGGGCCTTGGGAACAACCCTCCCTGGCGCCTGCGCCAGTTTCAGCTAGGCTCAAGCCCCATCAAGGCTCTGGGGTGGGAGGAGGTGGCGCAACTCACCGACGTTGGTGCTGAACCCCGGGGCGGAGCTGAGCGGGATGGGCAGGGCGAAGCTGGTGCGGGAGGTGTGCAGGCAGGACTCCTGGTGGCGGGCGTGGGTGATGTAGGAGGCGGGCTGGCCGCGCCGGCGCTGGAAGGCCTCCTGGACTCGCTCTTCCGTCTGCAGGCTCACTGAGTACTGGCGGCACAAAGAGCCCAGTCAGCAGGCCTGCTCCGCCCCCCCACCCCCCTCCCAGCCAGGGTGGGGGGAGCAGCCCCTCACCTGCAAGCAGGGCATGTCCCCTGCAGAGAAGCTGAAGGTCCCCACCACCGCCTGCCAAGCGGCACAAAGAGCCCGCTCTGCCCCCAGCACCCCCTCCCAGCCAGGGTGGGGGGAGGAGCCCCTCACCTGCAAGCAAGGGATGTCCCCTGCAGAGAAGTTGAAGGTCCCCACCACCTCCTCGCCAATCTTGTAGACAGTCTTGAAGATGCAGAAGGCAACCACCTTGCCCCGGGAGTTGCTGATGTTGTACAGGTCTGCCAGCAGAGAGGGAGGTCAGATGACCAGGCGGGGGCAGCCCCCACACCTCCTTTCCACCCCTGGATGTGTGGAAGAAGCTCTTCGAAGGACTGGACTGCAAGCCCGTCTAAGCAGCCTCCATCGGCTGCAGGGAGAGCTTCAAGCACTGAAGCAAGGGAATGGGCTGGCTCTAAATAGCTGCAACTCCAAACATCAATAGCTCATCCTAACTGACTATCGTCTGGAGCATGTAAAGAGTTGGGGGCCAGAGATTATTTCACCTTTTCTTTGGTCCTTGCTTTATCCATTGCATTAGCATATGCGGTGCACACGATTTATTCCTTAGTAAAGTTTTATTTGCTCTACATGTGGATGGATTGATCTCTGGGACCCAAATGAAAGCCCCTGAACCGAGGGGGGGGGGGGAAGTGGCAATGGCAGCACTCCCCTGAGGCATTCCTGGGTGAAGCCGATGAGGAGAGGCAGCAGAGAAAACCGGCCCTCAAGTCTGGGGAAGGAAAATTCCCTTTCCATGCAGCCCTGGAAGGGCAGCAGAAGTTACCGGGGGGAGGAGTGGAAAAGAAGGGGCTGATGGCCCAGGAGGCTGAGCAAATTCTTCTTACGTGAGCAAAAATGAAGGCCAGCAAGTCCCTTTCCCTACAGAGACCCAGGCTGGG
This sequence comes from Heteronotia binoei, assembly GCF_032191835.1. NCBI lineage: Eukaryota > Metazoa > Chordata > Lepidosauria > Squamata > Gekkonidae > Heteronotia > Heteronotia binoei. The sequence continues at coordinate 339,508 of NW_026800016.1, read as the reverse complement.
CTTCCCCGCTCTGCCTTGCACGCCGGGTGGGTGACTCTGGGCCAGGCACACCCCCCCTTACTGATCCCCCCCACAAGGAGGGCTGCTGTGGGGATAAGACGGAGGGGAGGAGGAGAACATCAGCCACTCTGGGGAGAAGGGCGGGGGATGAAAAGAACAGAGTGGGAAGTAGGGACCTCCAGCGTCATCTAGTCCAACCCCCTGCACAATGCAGGGAATTCACAAGTACCACCCCCCACATATAACCCATGACCCCTGCTCCAGGGCTTCTAGGGTCCTGGCCCCACTGGTGGACCTCCTGATAGTACCTGGGGATTTTTGGCCACTGTATGACACAGAGTGTAGGACTGGAGGGGCCATTGGCCTGATCCAACATGGCTTCTCCTCTGTTCTTATGTAACACAGAGTGCTGTACTGGATGGGCCACTGGCCTGATCCAACAGGGCTTCTCTTATGTTCCTATGTCTGGGGCAGTGGTGCTCTGTATTTGAGCACTTGTCACACAGTACTCAAATATCCCCAGGTGCCATCAGGAGGTCCATCAGTGGGGCCAGGACAGTAGAAGCCCTCCCACTGTGCCCCGCTCCCAAGCACCAAGAATACAGATCATCACTGCCCCAGACATAAGAATATAAGAGAAGCCCTGTTGGATCAAGCCAATGGCCCATCCAGTCCAACACTCTGTCTCACACGGTGGCCAAAAAAAACAGGTGCCATCGGGAGGTCCACCAGTGGGGCCAGGACACTAGGAGCCCTCCCACTGTGCTCCTCCCGCAGTACCAAGAATACAGAGCATCCCTGCACCAGTCAGAGAGTTCCAACAATATACTGTGGCTAATAGCCACTGATGGACCTCTGCTCCATATTTTTATCTAACCCCCTCTTGAAGCTGGCTATGCTTGTAGCCGCCACCACGTCCTGTGGCAGTGAATTCCACATGTTAATCATCCTTTGGGTACAGGACTTCCTTTTATCCGTTCTAACCTGACTGCTCAGCAATTTCATCGAATGCCCACGAGTTCTTGTATTGTGAGAAAGGGAGAAAAGTACCTCTTTCTCTACTTTCTCCATCCCATGCATTATCTTGTAAACCTCTATCATGTCACTCCGCAGTCGACGTTTCTCCAAGCTAAAGAGCCCCAAGCGTTTCAACCTTTCTTCCTAGGGAAAGTGCTCCAGCCCTTTAATCATTCTAGTTGCCCTTTCCTGGACTTTCTCCAACCCAGCCTCCTCTTCTTTTTCTCCAGCAGGGACCAGAGCAGCGGTCAGTCGGTCAGCCCGCCACCCAACTGCATCCAGCCTGCCCTGGGTTTGGGGAGCAAGCGGGAGAGACCTACGCAGGCTGCGCCGAGAAGTGGCCGCCATCAGCAGCTCGGTGGCCAGGTCCGCCAGGCGGGAGTCCTTCTTGGCCCCCTCTTCGTCCTCCAGGAAGGGGTTGGAGGGGGCCATGGCCTCGTCCTGCGGGAGCTGGTAGTCCTGGAGCCCTGCGGGGAAACGTCGAGCAGCCTCAGGCCCTGGCCAGGCAGGCGCCCCCTCCCCCCTCCGGCCCCAGGCTCACCGTGCAGCAGCAGCACTCGGAATGGCACCCGCAGGAGCTTGATGGGCGAGTTGACCCGCTGGCAGCCAATGGTCAGCTTGTAGACGTACTTCACCGCCTGGCCCCGGAAAGAGGGGGGCCCGTCCATGGGCAGCGTCTCACAGTAGGAGTCTAGAAGAAGAAGGGGCTGCGTTTCTCCCCTGCCCTTCACTCTTGCAACCTCCTTCCCTTCCCCTCTCCACCACAGACAGACCCCCTGTGAGGCAGGTGGGGCTGAGAGGAGGCCTGTGACTGACCCAAGGTCACCCAGGTGGCTGCAAGGGAAGGAGTGGGGAAAGAAGCCTGCTCTTCCCACGTGAGAGTCCCTGGTCTGAACGACGACCCCAGCCTGGCTCTCCAGCAGGAAAAGAGGGGAGGGCTCAGAGACTGGAGGCCTGAGGCAGGCCAAACGGAGCTGATGGGGAGCTCGGCCATGCTGCTCCTGCACCCCCAAGGACAGAAGGACACGGGGCCATTCCTCTGGGGGGCCCCAGATAGAGGGGGCCAGCTCCCAGGAGGCCTTGCCACCTCGGATGGGGCCTTCATGCCCCTCTGGCACGGCAGCCTCTTCTGCGGAAGGGCCACGTCTGTCGGAGCAGAGGGACTCCAGGGCAGCCCCTGAGGGTGGGTGGCAGCAACAGTCTCCTCCCCCCAGGACTGCTGCTGCCAGAGGAGACCGGATTGCCTCTGGAGGCCTGGCTCAGGAGACAGCCGCTGCCTTCACAGGCTCCTTCTCAGGGCAGCCAGCAGCCACGGCATGTCCTGAGGAAGCTGCCCCTGCTCCTCCCTCCCCCCTCCCAATTGCCCTGCCAAAAGGCCTGGGAGAGCCCCCAAGCTGGGAGCCTGGCCCTGGACTGGCTGGCTGGCTGCCCCTCGTGTGGCACAGGTGCTGGGAAGGGAACTGCCCCACCCCCCAGCCGGCCCCACAGAGCAAGGAGGGGGGAGAGGCTGCTCACAGGTTTTGGATTCGCCAGGATCCAGCCGTAAGTCGCAGAAAAGGATCTTGGGAGGTGTCGAAAGGATGCACTGGCCCCGCTCACCTGCCAAGAGAGGGGCATGCTCCATGGATACAGTGGCCCAGCACCCCCCTCCCCACCCTTGCCTGGGGGGCACCAGGCCTCCCACCCCAAAGACCCTCCGCCCAGAGCAGAGGAGGAGACAGGCGTGGCTGCAGCGTGTCAGAGAGAGACCCCGAGCAGCCAGGCAGAAAAGGGCTGCCATGGGGCTGGACCCTGCTGGCCAAGGGGAGGGGGGCAGCTAGCATTCCCTCTCAGCACACAGTTCTTGTGATTAAAACAATTTTATTGGTAACATATGGTAATAAATCTATTTCTTACATCTTTAAAAACTTCTTTTATCTACCCCATGCATTACTTTCTACCCACCCCTCCCCCCGTTACTTGACCCCCGCCGGTGTTATTTACTTAAAATGCAAATATTTAAAGGTACCCTTAACTATTAAAACAAAAATTATATATATATATATATATATATATATATATATATATATATATATATTTAACTTAATCATTATCAAAAATTGTCCAATGTCCTTTTATTTTCCACTCTTTTTCTACATATCTTCTAAATTTTTCCACTCCGTCTTAAAAGCTTCTGAATCATAGTCTCTTAATATTCTTGTTAATTTGTCCGTTTCGCTCCATGTCATAACTTTTATAATCTAATCGCATATCTCTGGTATTTTTTCTAGCTTCCACAACTGCGCATACAATGTCCTAGCAGCTGAAAGCAAGTACCAAATTACAGTTCTATCTTCTTTTGGAAATTTTTCCATTTGTAATCCCAACAAAAAAGTCTCTGCAACTTTCTTGAATTCATATCCCAAGATCTTAGAAATTTCTTGCTGGATCATCTGCCAATACTTTTTTGCTCTTTCACAAGTCCACCACATATGGTAGAAAGAACCTTCATGTTTTTTACATTTCCAGCATGTATCTGGCATCTTATTGTTCATCTTTGCCAATTTTTAGGAGTCATATACCATCTATACATCATTTCAAAACAGTTCTCTTTAATACTATGACACGTCGAAAACTTCATAGAATTCTTCCACAAATATTCCCAAGTTTCCATCTGTATTTCTTCATTTACATTAATTGCCCATTTAATCATTTGAGATTTCACTACTTCATCCTCCGTAGACCATTTTAACAGTAATTTATATAGTTTTGAAATTAATTTTTCATTATCTCCAAGCAGAACTTTTTCCATTTCTGTTTGTTCTTTTCTTATTCCTTCAGTTTTGATATCATTTTCCACCAAGCTCTTTATTTGTTGCATTTGGAACCAATCATATTTATTATTCAACTCTTCAGCAGTTTTCAATTCTATTTTGCCACTTCGTATTTTTAATAATTGATTATATGACAACCACTTTTCTTCACCTGTCTCAGCTGTTATTTTTGTTACCTCAGCTGGCACTATCCATAAGTCTTCTCTCATCTCCATATTTCTTATATTTCATCCATGTATTTAGCAAATTATTTCTTATGTAATGGTGGGAGAAAAAACCTTCCATCTTCTTTTTTCCATAATATGCGTGCCAGCCAAATTTATTTCCGTGACCTTCCAACACTAAGGGTGTTTTCGCACTCACGTTTTACTGGCGCCACGACCCTCCTCACGCCGGCGGATCTGCAGTGATTTCGCACTAGAAGCGCTGGCGCAGCCCATTGCGCCGGCTACTTCCGTCGCTAAGCCAGCGCAAATGGAAACCGCCAAGAAGCAGGAAAACGTTTGCGCTGGCTTAGCGACGGAAGTAGCCGGCTCTTTGGGCTGCGCCGGCGCTTCTAGTGCGAAATCACTGCAGATCCGCCGGCGTGAGGAGGGTCGTGGCGCCAGTAAAACATGAGTGCGAAAACACCCTAAGAGTTTTTGTTTAACAACATTATCCATTCTTTTATCCACACTAAACAAACTGCTTCCTGCTATAATTTTAAATTCGGTAGCTGAAATCCACCTCTCTCTTTTGCATCTGTCAAAATTTTCATTTTGATCCTTGGTTTCTTCCCAGCCCACACAAATTCTGAAATTTTCCTTCGCCATTTATCAAATAGTTTACTATCTTTCACAATGGGAATAGTTTGAAACAAATACATTATTCTTGGTAGAATATTCGTTTTAATTGCAGCTATTCTACCCAGCAGTGACAAATTAAGTTTATTCCATTTTAACATATCTTCATCCATTTTACGCCATAACTTCTCATAATTATTTTTAAACAGGTCAATATTCTTCATTGTTATCTCCACACCTAAATATTTTACCTTGGAGGTGACTTCACAGCCCGTTAGTCTCTGCAATTCTTGTTGCTTATTTATTTGCATATTTTTGCATAGTAGTTTTGATTTTTCTGTATTAATACAAAGTCCCGCCAACTCCCCATATTCTTGTATTCTGGCTAACAACAAAGGTGTGACTTGTATGGGGTTTGATTTATAAACATTATATATTTATAAGTAAATCCTTTTATTTTTAATCCTTCTATTTCTTTTTCTTCTTGGATCTGCATCAGTAATATTTCAAGAGTCATTATAAACAACAATAGGGAAAGCGGACAGCCTCGTCTTGTACCTTTGCTAATTATCATGTCTTCTGTAAGATCTGCATTTATACATAGCCTTGCACGTTGTTCAGTGTATATTGCTTTTATCATTCTTATAAAGCTTTCTCCCAGCTCCATTTTCTCCATTACTGCAAACATAAAGTCCCAGTTTAAATTGTCAAATGCTTTCTCTGCATCCGCAAAGAATAATGCTACCTTTTCTGGATGTCTTTCATAATATTCTACAATATTTACAACAGTCCCAATATTGTCTCTTATTTGCCTTTTGGGAAGAAACCCCGCTTGATCTTCCTTTATAAAATTTATCAAATGTTGTTTAAACTGTTCTGCTAAGATTCTTGTATATATTTTATAGTCATTATTTAATAGCGAAATTGGTCTGTAATTTTTTACATTCGTGACATCTCTATCTTCCTTAGGTATCAACGAAATAACAGCTTCCTTCATGTGTTTGGTATTTTCCCTTTTGTTCTTATCATGTTCATCAACTTCAGCAATTTCGGTGTTAACTCATCCTTAAAGGTTTTAAAATATTTAGCTGTATATCCACCTGGCCCAGGTGCCTTTCCATTTTTCATTGCATTAATTGCTGCTTCAACTTCTATTTTTTCAATTGGATCATTCAAAACTTTTGGCATATTTTCAGTTAAGGGTTCTATTTTTATCTTTTGTAAATACTCATCCATCTTTTCTTTCTGTATTTTAACACCTTTAAACAATTTGGCATAGTACTTAAAAAATTCTCTTTTTATTCCCTCTTGGGTAACCACCTCTCTTCCATCTACCACAATTTTATTAATAATTTTATTTTCTCTCTTTTTCTTCAGTTGCCAAGCCAAATACTTTCCAGGTTTATTTGCTCCCTCAAAAGATTTCTGCTACTAGCTCACAGTACTTTAGCCCCTGGCTCACACATTTCTGTCTTAGCTCAGGAAAAATGGCCCCAGAGCAAACTCACTTATGCCGTTGCTCAGAACTTTCCTGCCAGGAGCTCACAAAGTGGAATTTTTGCTCACAAGACTCCACAGCTTAGAGGGAATGCTGGCGGCGACCTCGCCCCCAGGAGCTGGACTAGCAAACCCCCCTTCTCTCCCCACTCCTCAGGTGTCTTTATGCTCTCACAAGACACGTGTCTGGAGAGGCCTACTGAGCACGTGCAGCTGGCCCGGCTGTGTTGAGAGACCCCGGGGGAGCGCGTGGAGGAGGCGGGGGACTTGGTGCCTGGCATGTGGGCAAGGCCTGCAATATCCCGGGGGTTTGGCATCAAAAACCTGGCTCTTATTTGGAGGACGGGAACCCGGAGTGCTCATTTGAAAGCTGCCTAGTGAGCCTCCAGGTGAGCAGAGCACCAACAGACACGGTGCTGGGCCGCCCCATCAATTCCCAGCAGCCCCTGTCCCCTCCCCGCCCCATCTCACCTCTGTTGGGGACAAAGACCGTCTCGCTCTCGGCCTGAACGTCCTGCCGGCTGTTGTCCGGTGGCGGCAGAGACACCCGGCTTTCACTGGCGTGGAACTGGCAGTGGATCTGCGCGCTGGCCCAGGCCACCATCTCACTGCGGGCAAAGAAAGGCGGGTGGGCGGCGGGAAAGGTCAGGGCTGGAAAGCAGGAGGACAGCCCAGCCTCCAGCGCCCCTTTGCAGCCACCCCGCAGCCCGGAAAGCACATTCTGCAGGAATGGCCACTTTCTCCTCTGAGGTCCCACTTCCCAGCACAGCCACGGACCCGCTCCCCCCACCCCACCTCGGGCAGGGCCTCTCCTCCCGTCTCTGGGAGAGCGAGGCCAGGAGCACACACCCGGCATCCGGAGAGCAGCCACTGGGACACAAACCACATCACGCAGCGCCTGCGCAGAGGGAGGCCCACCTGCAGGAACCACCGCCCCTTCTGTGGGAGGGAGGCAGGCTTGGGCCCTGGCCTTTGGCCTGCTCAAGTGGCCACACTGGGAGAGAAGGGGGGCTCTTCCCGGACTTTGGCACCACCAGAGCTGGCAGGTCGAGCTGCCTGGCACCTCCACAGGAGCCTCCTGAGATGAGAGTCTCTTCCGAGGGAGCGGGCAGCAGCCGGAGGGGGCGGGGCAGACGTTGAAGGCATCATCCCCCCTCCCCCCCACACAAGCCACAGTCCCTCTTCTGCCCACCCAGCTGGTGCTGATCTGGGCGGCCTCTGAGTGGGCAGGGACCCTGCTGCACTCCCGCCAAATAGCTCCAGGCTCCTCTGTAAGATCTGCATGAGCACACAACCTTGCCCTTTGTTCAGAATATATTGCTTTTATCATTCTTATAAAGTTTTCCCCCAACTCTATTTTCTCCATTACTGCAAACATGAAGTCCCAGTTTAAATTGTCAAATGCTTTCTCTGAATCCTCAAAGAATAATGCTACTTCTTTTTCTGGATGTCTTTTGTAATATTCTACAGTATTTACAACAGTCCTAATATTGTCTCTTATTTGTCTTTTGGGAAAAAAACCAACTTGATCTTCCTTTATAAAATTTATCAAATATTGTTTAAGTCATTCTGCCAGAATTCTTGTAAATATTTTGTAGTCGTTATTCAAAACCGAAATTGGTCTGTAGTTTTTCACATTTGTGGCATCTCTATCTTCTTTAGGGCTCCAGGCTCCTTTGCCCCCCCCTCTGCAGCCCACTGCCCTGAGACCCCCCTGCAGGGGGAAGCAGAGACTCCCATGCACGGCAGGGGGAGGTGCACGGCTTCCTTGAACAGCTAGAGGCCAAGGGGCCAGGCACAGCTCCCCCCCACCCTCTGCAGCCCACTGCCCTGAGACCCAATGCAGGGGGAAGCAGAGACTCCCTTGCACGGCAGGGGGAGGTGCACGGCTTCCTTGAACAGCTAGAGGCCAAGGGGCCAGGCACAGCTCCCCCCCCACCCTCTGCAGCCCACTGCCCTGAGACCCCCCTGCAGGGGGAGGTGCATGGCTCCCTTGAACAGCTAGAGGCCAAGGGGCCAGGCACAGTTCCCCCCCCCCCCGCCCTCTGCAGCCCACTGCCCTGAGACCCAATGCAGGGGGAGGCAGAGACTCCCATGCACGGCAGGGGGAGGTACACGGCTTCCTTGAACAGCTAGAGGCCAAGGGGCCAGGCACAGTTCCCCCCCCCCGCCCTCTGCAGCCCACTGCCCTGAGACCCAATGCAGGGGGAGGTGCACGGCTCCCTTGAACAGCTAGAGGCCAAGGGGCCAGGCACAGTTCCCCCCCCCCCCGCCCTCTGCAGCCCACTGCCCTGAGACCCAATGCAGGGGCAGGCAGAGACTCCCATGCACGGCAGGGGGAGGTGCACGGCTCCCTTGAACAGCTAGAGGCCAAGGGGCCAGGCACAGTTCCCCCCCCCCGCCCTCTGCAGCCCACTGCCCTGAGACCCCCCTGCAGGGGGAGGTGCATGGCTCCCTTGAACAGCTAGAGGCCAAGGGGCCAGGCACAGTTCCCCCCCCCCGCCCTCTGCAGCCCACTGCCCTGAGACCCAATGCAGGGGGAGGCAGAGACTCCCATGCACGGCAGGGGGAGGTACACGGCTTCCTTGAACAGCTAGAGGCCAAGGGGCCAGGCACAGTTCCCCCCCCCCCCCGCCCTCTGCAGCCCACTGCCCTGAGACCCAATGCAGGGGGAGGCAGAGACTCCCATGCACGGCAGGGGGAGGTACACGGCTTCCTTGAACAGCTAGAGGCCAAGGGGCCAGGCACAGTTCCCCCCCCCGCCCTCTGCAGCCCACTGCCCTGAGACCCAATGCAGGGGGAGGCAGAGACTCCCATGCACGGCAGGGGGAGGTACACGGCTTCCTTGAACAGCTAGAGGCCAAGGGGCCAGGCACAGTTCCCCCCCCCCCCGCCCTCTGCAGCCCACTGCCCTGAGACCCAATGCAGGGGGAGGTGCACGGCTCCCTTGAACAGCTAGAGGCCAAGGGGCCAGGCACAGTTCCCCCCCCCCCACCCTCTGCAGCCCACTGCCCTGAGACCCAATGCAGGGGCAGGCAGAGACTCCCATGCACGGCAGGGGGAGGTGCACGGCTCCCTTGAACAGCTAGAGGCCAAGGGGCCAGGCACAGTTCCCCCCCCCCCCGCCCTCTGCAGCCCACTGCCCTGAGACCCAATGCAGGGGGAGGCAGAGACACCCATGCACGGCAGGGGGAGGTGCACGGCTTCCTTGAACAGCTAGAGGCCAAGGGGCCAGGCACAGTTTCCCCCCCCCCGCCCTTTGCAGCCCACTGCCCTGACACCCAATGCAGGGGGAGGCAGAGACTCCCATGCACGGCAGGGGGAGGTGCACGGCTCCCTTGAACAGCTAGAGGCCAGGCTCAGTCCCGCCCCCTGCAGGGTGCCTCGCACTCACCGCAGCTCTTTTGCCCTCCGGGCCTGCCCTGGGGTGGGAAAGGCCTTGGGGGCGGGAGGCCCACCCTGATTTTGCTGGGACTGAGGGGCTCAGATTCAGCAGCAGGCAGCTCCAGTGTGTGGAGGGAGGACAGGGGCCATGTTTTCCTTCCCTCTTCTGGGGCCCCTTTCTCTCCCCAGAGGCCTTTTGTGGGGAGGGGGGCTGCTGCTGGGGAAAACCCAGGAGGCAAAGGGCCCGCCCCAACCTCACCCAAAGCGCTGCCCATTGCATCTCTCTGCCCATTGCAGCCAGGCCTCTCTCGACGGGGCGGGGGCGTTGGGGGCTGCAGTTTCTGAGGGTTTCCTCCCCGCTGGGTGGAGAAAGAGGCAGCCGGATCCGGGGGGCACAGGGACCGCCTGACACCAAAGTAAAGAGGCCAACCGTCCCCTTTGGAGGCAACCCAGCGGGGTGAGCAGATTGTCTCCTGGGGGGCGGCGTGATGGGGGCAGACTCGACTTCGGCTGGACCCCGCGCGGGATCTCTGCCCCTGTACCCTGAGGAGTCCCCCCGCCTGCAGCACCCCCCCCACTCCTGCTTGGGGGGCGACGGGGCTGCCCAGAGGGACCCACAGGCAAGGAGGGGCCGGCGGGAGGGGCGGCTGAGCGGAGCTGGGCTGGAGGAAGACGAGCGTCGTGCTCTCCCGGGAGATGTGGGAGAGCCACCCCCAGCAATCTCGCCCTGCCAGACCCCTGGGCAGAATGCTGACCCCACTCCCGCCTGGGGGGCGACGGGGCTGTCCAAGGAGGGGCTGGCGGGAGGTGCGGGGCTGGGCTGGAGGCAGGCGAGCGTCGTGCTCCCCCGGGAGATGTGGGGGGTCTCCCCACCCCCTGCCAGACCCCTGGGCAGAATGCTGACCCCACTCCCGCCTGGGGGGCGACGGGGCTGCCCAAGGAGGGGACGGCGGGAGGTGCGGGGCTGGGCTGGAGGCAGGCGAGCGTCGTGCTCCCCCGGGAGATGTGGGGGGTCTCCCCACCCCCTGCCAGACCCCTGGGCAGAATGCTGACCCCACTCCCGCCGGGGGGCAACGGCGCTGCCCAAGGAGGGGCCGGCGGGAGGTGCGGAGCTGGGCTGGAGGCAGGCGAGCGCCGTGCTCTCCCGGGAGATGTGGGGGGATCTGACCACCCCCTGCCAGACCCCTGGGCAGAATGCTGCCCCCCCCTCGAGGAGCCCCCCCCGCCTGCAGCACCCCCACTCCCGCCTGGGGGGCGATGGGGCTGCTCAGAGGGACCCACAGGCAAGGAGGGGCCGGCGGGAGGGGCGGGGCAGCTGAGCGGAGCTGGAGGCAGGCGAGCATTGTGCTCTCCCGGGAGATGTGGGAGAGCCACCCCCAGCCATCCCGCCCTGCCAGACCCCTGGGCAGAATGCTGACCCCACTCCCGCCGGGGGGCGACGGGGCTGCCCAAGGAGGGTCCGGCGGGAGGGGCGGGGCTGGAGGCAGGCGAGCGTCGTGCTCCCCCGGGAGATGTGGGGGGTCTCCCCACCCCTGGGCGGAATGCTGACCCCACTCCCGCCGGGGGGCGACGGGGCTGCCCAAGGAAGGGCCGGCGGGAGGGGCGGGGCGGGAGGCAGGCGAGCGTCGTGCTCCCCCGGGAGATGTGGGGGGTCTCCCCACCCCCTGCCAGACCCCTGGGCAGAATGCTGACCCCACTCCCGCCGGGGGGCAACGGCGCTGCCCAAGGAGGGGCCGGCGGGAGGTGCGGAGCTGGGCTGGAGGCAGGCGAGCGCCGTGCTCTCCCGGGAGATGTGGGGGGATCTGACCACCCCCTGCCAGACCCCTGGGCAGAATGCTGCCCCCCCCTCGAGGAGCCCCCCCCGCCTGCAGCACCCCCACTCCCGCCTGGGGGGCGATGGGGCTGCTCAGAGGGACCCACAGGCAAGGAGGGGCCGGCGGGAGGGGCGGGGCAGCTGAGCGGAGCTGGAGGCAGGCGAGCATTGTGCTCTCCCGGGAGATGTGGGAGAGCCACCCCCAGCCATCCCGCCCTGCCAGACCCCTGGGCAGAATGCTGACCCCACTCCCGCCGGGGGGCGACGGGGCTGCCCAAGGAGGGTCCGGCGGGAGGGGCGGGGCTGGAGGCAGGCGAGCGTCGTGCTCCCCCGGGAGATGTGGGGGGTCTCCCCACCCCTGGGCGGAATGCTGACCCCACTCCCGCCGGGGGGCGACGGGGCTGCCCAAGGAGGGGCCGGCGGGAGGGGCGGGGCGGGAGGCAGGCGAGCGTCGTGCTCCCCCGGGAGATGTGGGGGGTCTCCCCACCCCCTGCCAGACCCCTGGGCAGAATGCTGACCCCACTCCCGCCGGGGGGCAACGGCGCTGCCCAAGGAGGGGCCGGCGGGAGGTGCGGAGCTGGGCTGGAGGCAGGCGAGCGCCGTGCTCTCCCGGGAGATGTGGGGGGATCTGACCACCCCCTGCCAGACCCCTGGGCAGAATGCTGCCCCCCCCTCGAGGAGCCCCCCCCGCCTGCAGCACCCCCACTCCCGCCTGGGGGGCGATGGGGCTGCTCAGAGGGACCCACAGGCAAGGAGGGGCCGGCGGGAGGGGCGGGGCAGCTGAGCGGAGCTGGAGGCAGGCGAGCATTGTGCTCTCCCGGGAGATGTGGGAGAGCCACCCCCAGCCATCCCGCCCTGCCAGACCCCTGGGCAGAATGCTGACCCCACTCCCGCCGGGGGGCGACGGGGCTGCCCAAGGAGGGTCCGGCGGGAGGGGCGGGGCTGGAGGCAGGCGAGCGTCGTGCTCCCCCGGGAGATGTGGGGGGTCTCCCCACCCCTGGGCGGAATGCTGACCCCACTCCCGCCGGGGGGCGACGGGGCTGCCCAAGGAGGGGCCGGCGGGAGGGGGGGCTGACCTGGAGGCGGAGGTGGCGTCGGGGGGGAGGGGGTTGCGCAGCGTGACGAGGCACTCGAGGGCCTCCCCGGCGAGGAAGACGGGCCCCCCGCGCAGCAGCGCCGCCGCCACCTCGATCATGGCCGCTCGGCTCCTTCCGGCGGCCTTCGGGCGGCTCCGCCTCCTCCTCCCCCCTCCCCTCGCGGCGGGGGCGGGGCGTGCGGGCGGCGTCGGCGGGCGGGGGCGTGGCCTCCTCTGCCCTGCTCTGCCCTGCGCCCTCCTCGCCCTCCCTCCCGCCCGGCTGCCGGACAGACCGACGGGGCGTCCCTTCCTCCCTGCCTGCCTGGGGGGCGATGAGCGGCGGGGGCGCTGATGGGGCGCTGATGGGGCGCTACGAGGGGCGGGCGGCGGGGCGCGGGGTGCCGGCGTGGGGCTGGCGCCTCTGCCTGGCCCACCACTTCGGCGAGAAGAGGAAGCCCTACCAGGCCGGCGACGTCTCCCTCGGCGACGCCTTCCACCACCTCGGCCTGGCGCTGCGGTGAGGGGCGCTCTGTGCATGCTCAGAGGGCGGGAGGGAGGGCGGGAGGGCCCCAAGCTGAGCCGCCTCCTCCCGCAGGTACTTCAAGTGGTGGTACCGCAAGACGCGCGTGGAGAAGAAGCGCCCCGTCATCGACCTCTTCAACCCGCAGCCCCTGCGCCCCGTCTACGGTCAGTCCTCCAAGGGGCGGGGGCTCCCGGGCGGGAGGGCGGGAGGGAGGGAGGCGCTGCTAACCGGCCGGCTGGCTTCTCCGCAGGCTGCCCGCTGGGGGGCTTCGGGGGAGGAACCATCACGCGAGGATGGCGGGGGGACTTCTGCCGCTGGCAGTTGAACCCAGGACTCTACCACTACAAGGCCGTGGTGGCTGACCAGGTGGGTGCCTCCCCCCCCCCCGCATGGCCAGGCCCACCCTCCCGAGGGTCCCCAGGGCCGCTGGGCTGCCAAACTCCCCCCCCCCCCAGCATGGCCGTGCCTGTCCAGGCAAAGCCTCAAGAGGGAGGTAGATAAATATATACAATTTTTTTGCCAGTGTGTGACCCAGAGTGTTGGACTGGAGGGGCCACTGGCCTGACCCAACAGGGCTTCTCTTATGTGACACAGAGTGTTGCACTGGAGGGGCCACTGGCCTGATCCATCAGGGCTTCTCTTCTGTTCTTATGTGACACAGAGTGTTGGACTGGAGGGGCCACTGGCCTGACCCAACAGGGCTTCTCTTCTGTTCTTATGTGACACAGAGTGCTGGACTGCAGGGGCCACTGGCCTGATCCAACGTGGCTTCTCTTATGTTCTTATGTGACACAGAGTGTTGGACTGGAGGGGCCACTGGCCTGACCCAACAGGGCTTCTCTTATGTTCTTATGTGACACAGAGTGTTGGACTGGAGGGGCCACTGGCCTGACCCAACAGGGCTTCTCTTCTGTGACACAGAGTGTTGCACTGGAGGGGCCACTGGCCTGATCCATCAGGGCTTCTCTTCTGTTCTTATGTGACACAGAGTGTTGGACTGGAGGGGCCACTGGCCTGACCCAACAGGGCTTCTCTTCTGTTCTTATGTGACACAGAGTGCTGGACTGCAGGGGCCACTGGCCTGATCCAACGTGGCTTCTCTTATGTTCTTATGTGACACAGAGTGTTGGACTGGATGGGCCATTGGCCTGATCCAACATGGCTTCTCTTATGTTCTTATGTGACACAGAGTGTTGGACTGGATGGGCCATTGGCCTGATCCAACGTGGCTTCTCTTATGTTCTTATGTGACACAGAGTGTTGGACTGGATGGGACATTGGCCTGATCCAACGTGGCTTCTCTTATGTTCTTATGTGACACAGAGTGTTGGACTGGATGGGCCATTGGCCTGATCCAACATGGCTTCTCTTATGTTCTTATGTGACACAGAGTGTTGGACTGGATGGGCCATTGGCCTGATCCAACGTGGCTTCTCTTATGTTCTTATGTGACACAGAGTGTTGGACTGGATGGGACATTGGCCTGATCCAACGTGGCTTCTCTTATGTTCTTATGTGACACAGAGTGTTGGACTGGATGGGCCATTGGCCTGATCCAACATGGCTTCTCTTATGTTCTTATGTGACACAGAGTGTTGGACTGGAGGGGTCATTGGCCTGATCCAACAGGGCTTCTCTTATGTTCTTATGTGACACAGAGTGTTGGACTGGATGGGCCATTGGCCTGATCCAACATGGCTTCTCTTATGTTCTTATGTGACACAGAGTGTTGGACTGGAGGGGTCATTGGCCTGACCCAACAGGGCTTCTCTTCTGTTCTTATGTGACACAGTGTTGGACTGGAGGGGTCACTGGCCTGATCCAACAGGGCTTCTCTTATGTTCTTATGTGACACAGAGTGTTGGACTGGAGGGGCCATTGGCCTGATCCAACAGGGCTTCTCTTATGTTCTTATGTGACACAGAGTGTTGGACTGGAGGGGCCACTGGCCTGATCCAACAGGGCTTCTCTTATGTTCTTGAACATATGAACATATGAAGCTGCCTTATACTGAATCAGGCCCTTGGTCCATCAAAGTCAGTATTGTCTTCTTAGACTGGCAGCGGCTCTCCAGGGTCTCCAGCGGAGGTTTTTCACACCTACTTGCCTGGACCCTTTTGAGCTGGAAATGCTGGGGATTGAACCTGGGACCTTCTGCTTACCAAGCAGATGCTCTACCACTGAGCCACTGTCCCTCCCCAAAGCCACCGTCCCTCCCCTTATGTGACTCAGAGTGTTGGACTGGAGGGGCCATTGGCCTGATCCAACAGGGCTTCTCTTATGTTCTTATGTGACTCAGAGAGTTGGACTGGAGGGGCCATTGGCCTGATCCAACAGGGCTTCTCTTATGTTCTTATGTGACACAGAGTGTTGGACTGGATGGGCCATTGGCCTGACCCACAGGGCTTCTCTGATGTTCTTATGTGACACAGAGGGTTGGACTGGATGTGCCACTGGCCTGATCAAACAGGACTTCTCTTATGTTCTTATGTGACCCAGAATGTTGGACTGGATGGGCCATTGGCCTGATCCCACAGGGTTTCTCTTATGTTCTTATGTGACCTAGAGTGTTGGACTGGATGGGCCATTGGCCTGCTCCGACAGGGCTTCTCTTCTGTTCTTATGTGACACAGTGTTGGACTGGAGGGGCCACTGGCCTGATCCAACAGGACTTCTCTTATGTTCTTATGTGACACAGAGTGTTGGACTGGAGGGGCCATTGGCCTGATCCAACAGGGCTTCTCTTATGTTCTTATGTGACACATATTGTTGGACTGGATGGGCCATTGGCCTGATCCAACGTGGCTTCTCTTCTGTTCTTATGTGACACAGAGTGTTGGACTGGAGGGGCCATTGGCCTGATCCAACAGGGCTTCTCTTATGTTCTTATGTGACACAGAGTGTTGGACTGGAGGGGCCACTGGCCTGATCCAACGTGGCTTCTCTTCTGTTCTTATGTGACACATATTGTTGGACTGGATGGGCCACTGGCCTGATCCAACGTGGCTTCTCTTCTGTTCTTATGTGACACATATTGTTGGACTGGATGGGCCATTGGCCTGATCCAACATGGCTTCTCTTATGTTCTTATGTGACACAGAGTGTTGGACTGGAGGGGCCATTGGCCTGATCCAACATGGCTTCTCTTATGTTCTTATGTGACACATATTGTTGGACTGGATGGGCCACTGGCCTGATCCAACGTGGCTTCTCTTATGTTCTTATGCCCATCCTGCCAAGGGTTCACAAGGGTTGGCAAACCCCCCCTCCCCCAAGGCCATGTCTGTCCAGGGAAGGGTTATAAGGCACTGATTCGGCAGCCCTCCCCCAAGACGCCTGGCCATGCCCATGCTGGCAGGGGGTGCTGATCCCTTGGGGCATCTCTCACTGGGCTCTGTCCCGCCTTGCCTCCTTTTGCCAGTTCACGGTCTGCCTGCGGCGGAAGGGCCACACAGTGTACCAGCAGGTGCTGAGTGTGGAGCGGCCGAGCAGCCTGCAGGGCTGGAACTGGGGCTTCTGCGGCCACTACGCCTTCTACCACGCCCTCTACCCGCGGGCCTGGACCGTCTACCAGCTGCCCGGGCAGGACGTGGTGCTGACTTGCCGGCAGGTAGCTCCCGTCATCCCCCACGACTACCAGGTGAGCGATCGAGTGGCTGGGTGCTTCCTCTCTCTCTCTCCAGGCCAGCTGGCTCGGCAGAAAGGCAGGGCATGGCAGGTGCTCCAAAGTGAGCCTGCAGGGCTGTTTCCTTGCAGAGCACCTGTCTGCCGTGCTGACTAAGGAGTCGAGGAGCGCTCGCGGCACCCAGAGCTGTCTGCTGCGCGGCCGGGGCCAGGGAGGAGGCAGCCTCCAGCGGCTGGTGGAGAGCAGGAGACCCCGTCTCTCCTGCTTGGGGCTGTGGCCCCCTGGCCGGGCGGCATGGGGAGGGGCTGGCCGGGCAGCCCTGAGGGGGGCCCCTGAGGTGGCGGCACTGGTTCCTTCCGGCACAGGCAGCTGGGCCAGCTGAAGCAGGCCACGGAAGTCCCGACTGAGTTGGGCAGCAGCAGGTTGTTGGGCAGGCCAGGCTCTGCCGGCTGCCCGTGTTTCTTGCACGCTTCTCTCTCGTCCCGGAGTTCCTGAGCCAGCTGCACACGCGGAGGAGGAGGCCAGGCCACAGTCGTCAGTGCACTGTCTGCATTTGGCTTTGGATGCTGAAGGGGAAGCAACCTTTGTTCCTGCGCAAACGGGGCTGCCTGCCGTTGCATGCAAAGTCTTCCCCCTGGCACAGGAAGCTGGCGCCGTGCTCTCTGCTGGCCAGTGCCATGCCGCCCAACCCCGGGAAAGGCCTGGACTCTTGGACTGGCCCAAAGTCTCACGTTAGGAGGAGAGTTGTGTTTCCGTGGGGGTGGGAGTGCCGTCCTCTGACAGGGGCCCCCTCCTGGCGGTCTCGTTCAGCAGAGGGGGTGGGGGCTGCTTGCTTAGCAGTCATTGGCGGGGGGGGGTGTCCCCCATCCAGATACCGACTTGGGTCGGCCCTTCATAGCTTCCCAGGTGAGGCTGGGGGGCTGCCCGGGTTTTATGTTTCATCTCCCCAAATGTTCCTTTGACCAGGAGTTGGGGCCGCTTTGGGTTTCTTTAAAACCGCAGCACTCCCTAGCAACCCCCCGGGAAAGAGACACAGGAGCTCTGCCTTCGCCTCTCTGGCTCCTGCCTTGGAGGCGCTGACCGCCGTGCTGTTCCTCCCCCCTGCCCAGGATACCAGCTTGCCTGTGGGGGCATTTCTCTGGGAGGTGGAGAACAACAGCGACGAAGACCTGGACGTCTCCCTCATGTTCACCTTCCAAAACGGCATGGAAGCAAAGGAAGACCGGGCAGGCGGGCACTGGAATGAGCCCTTCAGCCTGCAGAAAGACGGCCACTGCGTCCGGGGCGTGCTGCTGCATCACTGCCTCCCCATCAACTCCTACACGCTGGCCATCTCCGCCCGGGAGAAGGTGCGTCATGGCGCGGGCCGGGCGGGGACTGCAGTGCCTGGGCTCCCGACCAGGGAAGGCCCACCGGAAGCTGCACCCCCGCAAAGAAAGGCTTGTGGGTCAGGGAACAGTCCGGCCCTGGGGGAGGGCGAGCGAGCTGCCCTTGTGGCACAGAGGTCTGGCTCTTCTCTTCCTCTCTTTCTTCCCGGGCGGGGCCTGCTCGCCCCCTGGGCTCTCTGGAGCAGGCACTTGCTGGGAGTCCCCTCAGGCCTGGGAGCAGCCCGTGAATCGGGGCATGAAATGCCCTCAAGTGCTCTCTGGGGGGGCCGGCCTGGGAAACAGGTGCTTGGAGTATCGGTCGTCTCAGCAGCGCCAGCTGGATCAGGGCCCAGGCACGATGCAAGGGTGCCGTGGGGCAGGGCGAGGGGCAGGAGGAAGGGCATAATTGGGCTGCTTCTTGTAGGAGCTGCCCTGCTTTTTCCTTGTCTGCTTGGAAGGTGTCCTGAGAATCAGGCAGGTGGGGGCCCCTCCCTCTTTGGAGGCCCTCTGACAGCAATGCAGATCCTGCGGATGAGGCAGATCACGGGAAGGGGGTAGGAAGGGCTGCGTCAGGGCCGAGTTCTCTTAGTGGCCCCTTCTGACATGTCCAGGGAAAGGCTGCTTGGCACTTTGGGCTCAGGCAGCCATTGTTCTCCAGGCCAGTTTGCCTGGGGATTCTGGAAAGGGCCCCCCCTCTTTTTGCCATGTTCTGGGCTTGGAGCAAGGGTCACAGGGGGTGTGGGGGAGGGAGGCACGTGTGCGTTTCCTGCATTGTGCAGGGGGTTGGACTGGATGACTCTAGAGGTCCCTTCCGACTCCATAATTCTACGAATTAAGGGGAGGGACGGTGGCTCAGTGGTAGAGCATCTGCTTGGGAAGCAGAAGGTCCCAGGTTCAATCCCTGGCACCTCCACCTAAAAAGGGTCCAGGCAAGTAGGCGTGAAAAACCTCTGCTTGAGACCCTGGAGAGCCATTAATGTGGCTGTGGCTCAGTGGTAGAGCAGCTGCTTGGGAAGCAGAAGGTCCCAGGTTCAATCCCCGGCGTCTCCAACTAAAAAGGGTCCAGGGAAGTAGGCGTGAAAAACCTCAGCTTGAGACCCTGGAGAGCCGCTGCCAGTCTGAGCAGACAAGACTGACTTAGATGAGCCCAGGAGGGTCTGATTCAGTAGAAGGCAGCTTCATATGTTCATATGAATCCCTCCCCAGATTCCGCATTAGAGGGCTGGGGCTGCGTTCGCAGGGGCTCCGGGTGGCTTTTGTGGGGAACCGGCTGTTCCAGCAGCACGAGGGCCATTCTTCAGGGCTGGCTCTTTGCGGCTTCCCTGTAGCTGTCCTGCCCCACCCAGCTAGGATGCCTCAGTGGCTGCTGCAGTCTTGTGCCAAAGGGCAGGAACTCGCCCTACAGGCCTGCCTGAGAGCTGCCTCCTGCGTTTCCAGGGGAGAGCTGCAGAGCTCGGCGGCATCCGCAGGAGTTCGTTCGGGGGAAATGGAAACAACAGGGATGATCTGTGGAGACGCTTGGGGTGCCACATGTGGAGGCCCCTTCAGTTGGCTGTCCTGGGGAAATGGGCCTGAACAAAGCTTGCTTTTGGGCGTTCCCTTTGCGTTTCTGTCCTTTAAGCGGAAGCTTCGCTTTTGGGCCTTCTCAGGACACCTTCTCTTGAGAACAGCCATTAAAAGCAGGCGACAGTGATGGAGGCCAGTGGGGAACGGGGAGAAGCTGCAGTACTAAGCTGCTCAGCTGGGGAAGCCGACCAGACACTTCTGCATTCAGGTGCTGATGTGCAGCGGGGTTCCTCCAGTGGGGTGGAGGTGTTACGAGTGAGAGCCAGCGTGGGGCTGCAGTTAAGGGACTCCAGTGTGGAGAGCCAGGTTTGAGTCTCTGTTCCTCCACCTGCATCCAGCTGGGTATCCTTGGGCCAGTCTCAGTCCTCTCAGAGCTCTCTCAGCTGCACCTCCCTCACAGAGTGTCTGTTGTGGGGCAAGGAAGGGAAGGAGATTGGAAGCCACCATTCCGAGATTCCTTCAGAGAGCAAAGTGTGGGGCAGAAAATGTGGTGATTTGTGGAGATGCTTTTTGGGCACCACATTTTAAGAAGGATATGGACAAGCTGGAACAGATCCAGAGGAGGGTGATGAAGATGGTGAGGAGTCTGGAGACCAAGTCCTGTGAGGAAAGGTTGAAGGAGCTGGGCATGTTTAGCCTGGAGAGGAGGCGGCTGAGAGGTGATAGGATCACCATCTTCAAGTCCTTGAAGGGCTGTCCTAGAGAGGATGGGGCAGAATTGTTTTCTGTGGCCCCGGAAGGTACGACCAGAACCAGTGGGTTGAAATTAAATCAAAAGATGCAACGCCACTGAGGATGTTCTCCGCAGCTGAGAACGAAACGTCTGGAAGGAAAACTTTCTCCAGTAGAACACGGCACTTGAGCCCGAAAGATTCTACAAACCCTAATAAATCAAAAGAGTTTCTGGCTCAACATCGGGAAGAACTTCCTGACGGTTAGAGCGATTCCTCAGTGGAACAGGCTTCCTCCTTGGGAGGTGGTGGGTTCTCCTTCTTTGGAGGTTTTTAAACAGGCTAGATGGCCATCTGACAGCAATGAAGATCCTGTGAATTTAGGGGGAGGTATTTGTGAGTTTCCTGCATTGTGCAGGGGGTTGGACTAGATAACCTTGGAGCTCCCTTCCAACTCTATGATTCTGTAAAACCAACTCTTCTTCTTTTGGCCAGTTTGATGTAATGGTTAAGTGTGTGGACTCTTATCTGGGAGAGCCAGGTTTGATTCCCCACTCCTCCACTTGCAGCTGCTGGAATGGCCTTGGGTCAGCCATAGCCCCGGCAGAGGTTGTCCTTGAAAGAGCAGCTTCTGGGAGAGCCCTCTCAGTCTCACCCACCTCACAGGGTGTCTGTTGTGGGGGGGAGAAGAAATAGGAGATTGTAAGCCTCTCTGATTCAGAGAGAAGGGCGGGGTATAAATCTGTAATTCTTCTTCTTCTGCCAGTTCTCTGTCTTTCTCACATGTAGATCCACAAACCCCTTCCCAAGGCAAAACTGGCCACTCTTGGGAATGGAGCGGGTGGGGGGGGCAGTGAAAGGCTTGCTATCTGCAGTCCTTTTCCAGAGGGGGGCCTGACCAGTGTTCCCACTCAAGT
Source organism: Heteronotia binoei (assembly GCF_032191835.1). Lineage (NCBI taxonomy): Eukaryota > Metazoa > Chordata > Lepidosauria > Squamata > Gekkonidae > Heteronotia > Heteronotia binoei. Next base: position 318,458 of record NW_026800016.1, on the reverse strand, counting down.
GTGCTAGTGTGTGCTGGCACACAAATTTTTAGGCCGTAGGACACAAATTGCTGGCTCAGCACAGGGTGACTAAATTTGCGTGTTGTGAAGCACGACGTGATCCCTGCAGGTGCTGTCCACAAGGCACCACGAGCTGCAAACTGACCGTGAGGACTGTGACCAAATTCAAGGAACAGATTGGACGCTTTTCATTGGGCTCCACGATCGAGCGTCGCCTCCAATGAAGTGCAAGCAAAGTGCTTGAGCAGACATCGACTTTGCTCTCTCCCCGCCCCACTCGCTCAACAAAGTACAGAGTTGTGGGGTGGGGGGGAGGAGGAGAACACAGCAGAAATTCAGCTGCTCAGGAGAGAACTTGGCCTTTCTGGGGTAGAAAGCCAGCGGGCGGGGCTACTGCGAGTTTCAGGGAACCTTGGTGGTTCCGACTGACAGGGCAGGGGGGTGAAGGCAGGGAGACGGAAGGGGAGGGTTGGGCCTGTGGCTGCGGCTGTGTTTTCTCCCCTGAGAGCTCAGGAGGCAACAGAGGGCCTCTTTGACCTTCTTAGAAAAGAGGAAGGGAGCTGGCAGGGAAGGGTGGCGGTGAAAGGGTGGGGGGAGTGTTTTGTGCAAATTTGGCCCCAAGTGGAGCACTGAGGTGGAAGAATGTGGTACTCATTAAATCTGTCTCTCTAGTTGGGCCTTATTTGTTTTAAGGAAGCAAATTTCTAAGTACATAGTTACAGCAGTAAAGTCTAGAAACTAGTTTTGCAAGTGACCATCTGGGATTCTCCGGAGGTTTAACACGATTGCCTATCAATTCAGCCTGGCTTAACTAGGAGAGGGGGACTCCTGTATCCCACCTGACTGGGCCACCTGTGTGCCCCCCCCCCCCCCGGAGTAAAGATCCGGTTGTTGCCTTGAGAGAAGCCATCAGGTCCTCGGGAGCAGTTTGCCTCGCTGCTTTCTGGATTTTTATGATGTCTTCTGTTTATGGGATTCTTAGGCTGGCTTCCCTTTTAATAATAAAAAGGAACCTGGTGGAGACTGACAAGATATATGTTGCCTTAAGCTTGGAAGTGACTCATTACAACTGTTTCCAAGGTGACCCTGGGCTCTTGTTCTGTTCCGCTTCTATGGACTAACCCAGTGGCCCGTCTGGAATTATTTCTGCGTTCTGCCCAAGCGCCTTCTGTGTGCCTTGCTTATATGACTTCTGAAGTCCCGCAGTGGGCCAGAGTTCTGTGCAACGAGGACTGGGAATAGCCAGCAGGTTGCTGCTAGTTCAAGGCTGCATTTCGGTGTTCCTGAAGTGCCACGTGGGCACCCAACGGTTCCAAAGAGCAGCTTGAGATTTATTGTCTTTGCTGGATTCCTTTCTACTTGGGATGTGTTTACATTTCCTAATACGTCACATCAGTCCTAAGTGTCCGTTTATTTGGGGGAAATGGGCCAGACTTCTAATTAAATGGAACAGAAATTAGAGCAAGACACTTTAGGCAGAATATGTTCAACTACTAACAGGAAATATAATCAGACTGCATTCCGGAATGGTTTCACTTCTGATTGAAGGTGTGTGTTTGACCAATGGCAATTGTCATTTTAACAAGGTCAGAATTAAAGAGCAACGCCCGTAATTGTCTTTCCTAATTACTATACCTGTTTGCAAGTGCTTATAATCAGTATTCTCACTAAACTGTGCTAGCGTGTTCTTGTTGAGATGGTAATAAGAATCCTCTAAAAAAGTGAAAGTGCCCATGGGCATGCCTTGGCAAGCTGGGTTTCTGCCCACAGGCTGGCTTTCATCTTCTTCCCATCTCTAGGCAGGCACCACAGTGACCCACTTGACAGCATTCGATCCTTCCGGCACTGGGCAAGACGTCTGGCAGGACCTCCTGGCAGATGGGAAGCTGGCATCTCCACCAGGTGAGCTGCAGTCCTGGGGAGGGCCGTGCTGAGGGCACCAAAGGGGCAGATTTCCAACTCACACGGGCTCTCTTTTGTAGGGAAAAGCAAGGCAACGGAGAAAGGGGAGGCTTGTGCAGCCGCTGTGTGTGCCAGCTGCACGGTGCCAGCCCACGGGCAAGGGACTCTGGAGCTCGGCCTGGCCTGGGATATGCCCCGGGTGCGCTTTGGGTCCAAGGAACGGGAGCACCAGAGGTGAGCTGCTGCCAGCCAGGCCAGGGCGGTTGCCTTCGGTTTATCTAGTTGTATGCTTGTGTGTCTGGGGACATCCGGAAACTCCGGTGGGGGCGGGGCCTGCCTCCGCCTCCAGGCTTGCCTCCCCTGCCCCTCCCCCTGGCGGGCAGCTCCTGGGCTCTGCGGCTGAAGTTCTGGCCTGGGAGTCCAGGGCCCCCCCGGGGGACTGGGGCCAGGATCAGGCCACTGAGCTGAGGTGGCGGGGAGGACTGGGGTAGATCTCCTGGGAAGGGGGGAAGCGTCCCTGCTGGTGCCCCAAGCACTTCTGCTGAGGCTGGGGGGGCCTTCCCTCCTTGGCAGCCGGTTCTCCTCTGGAGTCAGCCCTGCCTGGGGCTACCGCTTCAGCTGCTGTTGGGTCTGTGGCTGACTTGGCAGGGCCCACCCTGGCAATGCCACCCTTGCCCCTGCTTCTGTGGGGCAGAGGTCTTTGGGTCCTCCAAGCTGTCCTCCTCGCTGTGCAGCACAGGGGTCGGCCCTCAGGGGAGGTAGAAGGGAAAGGCCAAACCAGTAGACTGGTCTCGCTCTCCTGGCCATAGCAGCCTCAGCCGGCTGCTCCTCCCTCCCTCTGTCCATCCCTGGGCACGAAGGAAGGCTGCGCTCGGCTCCCTCCCTCCTTCCCTCCTTGCCAGTAGCAAAACCAAAAAGGCTGGGTAAAGTCTGAGGGTGGCATCCAGGAGGCAGCAGCAGACTTGAGCCCCAGTCCCGTGGCCCTTGGAAGACCAGCAGGGGGTGTTATTGCAACAGTGCCCCCCCCAGCACACCCTGAGGCTGGCCTCCTCTTCCCAGGGCCTCTCAGCAGGACGGGGTGTTGCTGTAGAGAGCTGCTGCCCTTCTCTTGTGGGGCTGCCCTGCATCCCGTCTGCTGCTGCAGCTCGGCTTGAGCCTCCTGGGGGGAGAGGACACTTCCGCCCCCCCGCCAGCCCACAACATGGCTGCACTGGAGTTCCAGCCCGCCCCTTTCTGGCAGTGCTTTCCTTCCTGTCTCTCCCTTGGAGTCAGATTATAGCTGAGGGCAGGAAGGGCAGGCCAGGCAGTCCACGTAAAGCTTTCCCTTCCAGACTGGAGCCACAAGAGGGCAGCAGAGCCTAGACCTACGCAGAGCTGCTCCATCGCAGCTGCGCTCCTCTCCCCACTGACAGTCCCTGGGCAATGCATGGCTGCCTCCCCTCCCCCCCCCCCACTGTCCTTCTGGCAGACTTGGCAGAATCCTTCCTCAGAACCCATCTCTGGCCGCTGCGGAGCTGATCGATCATTGGGGCTCCTCCTCTCCTCGGGGAGGGATCCAACTTCCGCCCGCTCTGCTGGAGAGAGCAAGGAGGCCCAGCTCCAGATTAAAACAAACCACATAAACAGCCATACCTAGAAAACAGGCTTCAGACAGAAGTGCAGCATAAAATAGCTTTAGAAAGATGAATCTCTTCCCATAGGGGTGCAAAGAATTGTTTTTGGCGTGGCACCTAAAAGATGGTGAGAGAGGCACTGTATGGAAGTGTGTCCCACAGGTGAGGTGCCACCACTTAGAAAGCCCTGCAGGTGGGGCCATGGAAAGCCGGCCGGAGAGTGGCGGAGGAGGAGGCCTTCCTTCGAGTGCCCTGGCCACAAGCCGTGGGGGAAAGGCCTGCAGAGCACGTGGAGATGGGGGGGATCTTTCAGGGCCAGCAGAAGCATTGAAAGGCAGCCCTCGGGGAAGTGCATTCCAGCCATCTGAACGGGATGCGGTTGGCGCCTGGGTTGCCGAGGCCAGAGCCTCTTTTTGGAGGTGCAGCTGAAGCTGTCCAGGAGGTGCCCTGCGCCTCCCCGCCCTCGTGGCTCTTCCCAGCCAGTCCTCCTCCAGGTCATGACTTGGCATGGTCCCCTGCAAACAGGGATGCCCAAGAGGACATGCCCTTCCCGAATGAACGGGGAGGGTTTTCTGTTCCCTCCTCCGCCCTGGGGAGAAGCAAGCTGCCTTCATGGGCAGGTGGATCCACACAGCGGACTGCCTGTTCCTTCGCTTTGGGTTCTGTCAAAAGAATTTGGGGATGGTTCCTCCAAAGAATGTTGGAAATACTCGTTAACAACTGGAGCAAGTTGGTGATAACTGGGAGAGTTTATTGCCGGTGTTTGGCCTTTGTATGTGTTGTTCTTTAACTTTGAAGAAGATATTTCTTGCAGTGTCAGTCTGTATACAGGATTCCCTTTTGATTGCTTTGTTGTTGGCCATTAATATTTCTTAATACTTATTCAGTGAAAATTTCCGCCCTCCCCATCGGGCGTCCCATGGGATCCATTATGCCTAGGAGAATATTGTTGTGGTTGACATGTGGTGTTTCTTTCGCACCCGGCCCCGGACAAGCAGCCGCCTGTCTCCCCTGCAGCCGAGGCTGGTGGCTGGTTGGTTTCCTCCCTTCCTCAACAGGAGGTACACGCAGTTCTTTGGCAGCGACGGGGACGCCTGCCCGGCCCTCTCCCACTACCTGCTGACACACTACAAAGAGTGGGAGGAGAAGATCGAGGCCTGGCAGAGACCCATCTTGGAGGACAGGTACCGCTGGGGCCCGCCCCCGCCCAGGAGGGCAGAGCCACAAGCCACCTGGGGCCATTTCTTAGCCAGTCACCTGCCGGTCTTGAGGTGCTTCTGGATTGCTTGCAAGTCCTGTTCTTGCATGAGGCTGGGGGCTTTCTGGACCCCCACAAAAGCTACAGACCTAGCCCATACGCTTGCCAGGGAGGGCAAATGTCCCTGGGCCACTTGGGGGGCTGGGCTCTGTGAAGCTGGTGCTGAAGCCCCTTCTGGCTTTTACTCTCTGGGAGACAAACTGCAGCGGTTTGGACTACGTGCAGTGTGTACACACGCCCCCCCCCCCCCCCGGAGCCTCTGTTGAAGTGAGCAGGCAGAGCCTGCTGGGCCCCCTTCCTGCCCCCCCAAGCAGGTGGCAGCGAATGCCTCTCTCGCCCCTCCAGTGAGCTGCCCCCTTGGTACAAGTCGGCCCTCTTCAACGAGCTGTACTTCCTGGCCGACGGAGGGACCGTGTGGCTGCAGCTGCTGCCGGAGGACGCCTGCTCCCTGGCCGCCCAGCCCGGCCTCTCCCGCCACCTCCCACTCCTGCAGGAGTACGGCCGCTTTGCCTACCTGGAAGGTAAAGGCCCGGGGGGGGGGGCAGAGCCGCCTACCCTTTGCGCAGAGGGGGAGCTGCTCAGCCTTGGCCCCCACCCCCCTAACCGCCTTCCCTCTGCTGCCCCCCAGGCCAGGAGTACCGGATGTACAACACCTACGACGTCCACTTCTACGCCTCCTTCGCTCTTGCCATGCTGTGGCCTCAGCTGGAGCTCAGCCTGCAGTACGACGTGGGTGGGTGAGCCCAGCCCCTGGCCTAGCCCCCACTCCCCTCCCCTCCCCTCTGGGAAGCACAGGCTGGGGGGGCCAGGCAGGAGGTCCTTGGGGGAGGGAGGGGGAGAGGAGGGCCCTGGAGCACATGGCGCTCCAGCTAGGCAAGCCCAGAGAAATGACCCTGAAAGCCAAGGCCTCTGGCAGAGCGGCTGGCCCCAGGGCACTGCCCCCCTCCAGCCTCTCCCAGCGCCTGCAGCCTCGGGGGCCCTTTCCCCCCCCCCCAGAGGAGCCCCAGCAGCCCAGACCCTCAGAGGGGCCACACCCTTCAGGCTTCCTTGGGCATCTTCCCCAGTTGGCATGAAACCTGCCTGGGGGGGGAGAGGAGTCTTTGCTGAATTTTGATGTGCCCCCCCCACTGCCATTTTCAGTCGGGCCCCTGGAGCCCCCTCCCCCCCCGGCCTCTACTGCTTCTGGATGGGCTGGACCCCCCCTCTCCCCTCAGCATCCCACCCAGGAGGCTGCTTCGTGGCCCCAGGGCCCCTTGCCTCCGCCTTTTGCCCTCCTCGGGGAGGTGCCCTGCAGGCCTGCTGCGATGGGAGGGAGGCCTCTCTCTCTCACGCTGCTCCCCCCTTCCCCCCAGCTTCTGCCGTGCTGAGCGAGGACCTTCGGCCGCGGCTGTACCTGATGGACGGGCAAACTGCCCAGGTCAAGCTGTGCAACGTGGTGCCACATGACATCGGAGACCCGGGTAAGGTGGCTGCATGGGCAGGACACGAGGGCAGCCCCCTCCCCCCCCCCCCGCTCCCCAAGATTCTCCGGAGCAGAAGGACTGAGGAGAGTGGAGAGTTTGGCTTCCCTTTGCCAGGTGCTTGGCAGGGTCATCTCTTGCAGCTGCGCCACCCCCCCCCTCTTTGGGGACTCAGCCCCCTTTTGCCACCGGCTGTCCGTGGAGGCAGCAGCCAGACGGGGTCCCTCCCACAGTGTCGCTGCCTTCCTAGTCCTGGGGGCTGCCTTGGTCTTTGCCCGCCCAAGCTGGGGCTTGTGGGCTGCTCCGTTTGGAGGGGAGGAGCCCCCGGATGTGCCTTGCCCAGTCCCAGGAGGCCTTGCCCCCCTGCCCCTGAGGAAGGGGGCAGCAGGGGTTCTCACTCTGATTCCGCCCCCTCCTTTGCCAGAGGATGAGCCGTGGCTGCGAGTCAACGCCTACCTCGTCCACGACACGGCAGGCTGGAAGGACCTCAACCTGAAGTTTGTGCTGCAGGTCTTTCGGGACTACTGCCTCGTGAAGGACTTGGCCTACCTGCAGGACATGTGGCCCGTCTGCCTGGTAGGGGGCTGGCCGGGGGTGGGGGGGCCCACAGGTCTGCCCCACCTCCCTCCGGCATGACCCCTGCAGCTGCCTGGTCGCGGCCAGTCCTGGGAGTCTCGGTCAGAGAAAGCGCTCCCCCCCCTCCCCCCTGGCCCTGGAGGTGCTGCTGGGATTGAGCTGGAAAGGGGGGCTCTTCTGCTGAGACCCCCTGACACCCCCCCCCCCCGTCCTGCCGCAGGCTGCGATGGAGTCGGAGCTGAAGTTTGACACGGATGGCGATGGGCTGATCGAGAACTCTGGCTTTGCTGACCAGACCTACGACGCCTGGGTGGTGACGGGCGCCAGGTGAGGGAAGGCGCGGCCCCTGCTGCTGCTTCTGAGGGGGGGGAGCCCCTCTGGCGAGATGCAGTTTGTAATGCTTGAAGTTCCGCTGGTGGGGATGAAGTAAGAAACAGCCTCTTCTCCCCCCCACCCCCACCCCCCGGCTGACCTGCCCACAGACCGGCCTGTCTCTGTCTCTGTGTGCTCTGCAAGGCAGGCTGCCTCCAGGGGGGGGGGTTGCCCTGGGAGATGTGGGGTGGTGCAGCCGGGCAACTCCGGGGGTGGGGTGGGGAGAAGGGAGCTGGCTGCGGCAGGGAGAATCACTCAGTGGGGCCCTCTTCCCCTGTTTCCAAAGGGCCCCGGCAGCCTCCCTCCCCTCGGGCCGCTGGACAGCAGGAAGCTGCTCTCGGCAGCAGAGGAGAGGTGGCTCAGAGAAAGGGGTCAGGAAAGAGAGCCCCCCCCCTGCAGGGCAGGTGGGAACCCCCAAGTCAGGCTCCCAGAACCCCCCTTCTTGCGGCCAGTCAGGAAGGGAGGGGAACATCTCCCTCTCCCGCCCCCCTTCTCTCTCCGGGGTTAAGTTCACGGACTCTCATTCAGGAAAGCTGGGTGTGATTCCTCCCTCCTCCTCCTGCACCTGCTGAGGGACCCTGAGTCAGTCACAGTTTTTTAAAGCAAGAACAACAAGGTCTCACAGCAGAAATGGAATGGAATGTTTTTTTAAAAAACTGTGCATAGAATCCTAGAGTTGGAAGGGACCTCTAGGGTCATCTAGTCCAACCCCCTGCACAATGCAGGAAACTCACAAACCCCTCCCCCTAAATTCACAGGATCCTCATTGCTGTCAGGTGGCCATCTAGCCTCTGTTGAAAAACCTCCAAGGAAGGAGAGCCCACCACCTCCGGAGTTGGAAGGGACCTCCAGGGTCATCTAGTCCAACCCCCTGCACAATGCAGGAAACTCACAAACCCCTGCCCCTAAATTCACAGGATCCTCATTGCTGTCAGGTGGCCATCTAGCCTCTGTTGAAAAACCTCCAAGGAAGGAGAGCCCACCACCTCCCCAGGAGGAAGCCTGTTAGAATCATAGAAGGAAGGGACCTCCAGGGCCATCTAGTCCAACCCCCTGCACAATGCAGGAAACTCACAAACACCTCCCTCTAAATTCACAGCATCTTCGTTGCTGTCAGGTGGCCATCTAGCCTCTGTTGAAAAACCTCCAAGGAAGGAGAGCCCACCACCTCCCCAGGAGGAAGCCTGTTAGAATCATAGAAGGAAGGGACCTCCAGGGCCATCTAGTCCAACCCCCTGCACAATGCAGGAAACTCACAAACACCTCCCTCTAAATTCACAGCATCTTCGTTGCTGTCAGATGGCCATCTAGCCTCTGTTGAAAAACCTCCAAGGAAGGAGAGCCCACCACCTCCCCAGGAGGAAGCCTGTTAGAATCATAGAAGGAAGGGACCTCCAGGGCCATCTAGTCCAACCCCCTGCACAATGCAGGAAACTCACAAGCACCTCCCCCTAAATTCACAGGATCCTCATTGCTGTCAGGTGGCCATCTAGCCTCTGTTGAAAAACCTCCAAGGAAGGAGAGCCCACCACCTCCCCAGGAGGAAGCCTGTTAGAATCATAGAAGGAAGGGACCTCCAGGGTCATCTAGTCCAACCCCCTGAACAATGCAGGAAACTCACAAGCACCTCCCCCTCAATTCACAGGATCCTCATTGCTGTCAGATGGCCATCCAGCCTCTGCTGAAAAACCTCCAAGGAAGGACAGCCCACCTCCTCCCAAGGAGGAAGCCTGTTCCACTGAGGAATCAACAAAGCATATATGGAGCATATATAAAGCATATACAGAATCTCATATGATTCAATCATTCATTCATACGCATTCATAGATGAGTATTCAAAAATGGAAAAGAGGCCATATATAAATCCTATCAAATTAAAGAATCCACCGCAAGAGGTCAAAAGAAGTAAGAACATAAGAACATAAGAGAAGCCATGTTGGATCAGGCCAACGGCCCATCAAGTCCAACACTCTGTGTCACACAGTGGCAAAAAATGTTATATACACACATACACTGTGGCTAATAGCCACTGATGGACCTGTGCTCCATACACTGTGGCTAATAGCCACTGATGGACCTGTGCTCCATATTTTTATCTAAACCCCTCTTGAAGGTGGCTATACTTGTGGCCGCCACCACCTCCTGTGGCAGTGAATTCCACATGTTAATCACCCTTTGGGTGAAGAAGTACTTCCTTTTATCCGTCTTAACCTGTCTGCTCAGCAATTTCATCGAATGCCCACGAGTTCTTGTATTGTGAGAAAGGGAGAAAAGTACTTCTTTCTCTACTTTCTCCATTCCATGCATTATCTTGTAAACCTCTATCATGTCACCCCGCAGTCGACGTTTCTCCAAGCTAAAGAGTCCCAAGCGTTTCAACCTTTCTTCATAGGGAAAGTGCTCCAGCCCTTTAATCATTCTAGTTGCCCTTCTCTGCACCTTCTCTAAAGCTATAATATCCTTTTTGAGGTGCGGCGACCAGAACTGCACACAGTACTCCAAATGAGACCGCACCATCGATTTATACAGGGGCATTATGATACTGGCTGATTTGTTTTCAATTCCCTTCCTAATAATTCCCAGCATGGCATTGGCCTTTTTTATTGCAAACGCACACTGTCTTGACACTTTCAGTGAGTTATCTATCATGACCCCAAGATCTCTCTCTTGATCAGTCTCTGCCAGTTCACACCCCATCAACTTGTATTTGTAGCTGGGATTCTTAGCCCCAATGTGCATTACTTTGCACTTGGCCACATTGAACCGCATCTGCCACGTTGACGCCCACTCACCCAGCCTCAACAGATCCCTTTGGAGTTCCTCACAATCCTCTCTGGTTCTCACCACCCTGAATAATTTAGTGTCATCCGCAAACTTGGCCACTTCACTGCTCACTCCCAACTCTAAATCATTTATGAACAAGTTAAAAAGCATGGGACCCAGTACCGAGCCCTGCGGCACCCCACTGCTTACCGTCCTCCACTGCGAAGACTGCCCATTTATACTCACTCTCTGCTTCCTATTGCTCAGCCAGTTTTTGATCCACAAGAGGACCTGTCCTTTTACTCCATGATTCTCAAGCTTTCTAAGGAGCCTTTGATGAGGAACTTTATCAAAAGCTTTCTGGAAGTCAAGGTAAACAACATCTATCGGGTCTCCTTTGTCCACATGTTTGTTCACCCCCTCAAAGAAATGCAACAGGTTAGTGAGGCAAGATCTTCCCTTGCAGAACCCATGCTGAGTCTTCCTCAATAACCCGTGTTCATCAATGTGCCTACTCATTCTGTCCTTGATAATGGTTTCTACCAACTTTCCCGGTATTGAAGTCAGACTGACTGGCCTGTAGTTTCCCGGATCTCCTCTGGAACCTTTTTTAAAGATGGGGGTGACATTTGCTACCTTCCAGTCCTCAGGAATGGAGGCAGATTTCAATGAAAGATTACAGATTTTTGTTAGAAGATCCACAAGTTCAACTTTGAGTTCCTTCAGAACTCTCGGATGTATGCCATCCGGACCCGGTGACTTATTAGTTTTTAATTTGTCTATCAGTTGTAGGACCTCCTCATTTGTCACCTCAATCTGACTCAGGTCTTTCAACACCCCTTCCAAAATTAGTGGTTCTGGGGCGGGCAAAAAGTTCTTGTCTTCTACAGTGAAGACGGAGGCAAAAAATTCATTTAGCTTTTCAGCCATTTCCCTATCCTCCTTCAGTAATCCTTTTACCCCATGGTCATCCAAGGGCCCCACTGCCTCCCTGGCTGGTTTCCTACTTCTAAT